>NW_026734430.1:300000-433296 GCF_949786415.1 Peromyscus eremicus
AACATAAGAACTGTGCTTCCTACACACATGGCCATATCTAGTTCAAGTCTGATTAGGAACCTGACAAGAACAGTAGATCCTCTTCAGTCCAATACACTGTACTTGCTGGGAAAAGACGTCAGTGCTATTTGTCCTGTGTATGGCAATGGCAGCGCAATAGTGACACTTCTTACCAGAAAACAGCTCTTGCTTGTAGGTCCTGAAACTGCATGTGATTCAACTCCATTTAGGACTGGGAAACAAACGCTAGCTCGCCTTACAAGAAACACACTCTGCTTTTGAGAAAAGAGCACTCTTCTACTCTACTGTGTTTCCAATGGGGTCCAAACAGTGAGCTTGCTCAGAACAAAAGAACTGTGCTTCCTACACACGCGGGACATATCTCGATCAACTCTTCTTAGGAAACTGACAAGAACAGTAGCTCCTCTTCAGTCCGATACACTGTAATTGCTGGGAACAGACGGGAGTGCTATTTGCACTGTGTATGGAAATGGGAGCGCAATAGTGACTTTCCTTACCAAAAAACAACTCTTGCTCGTAGGACCAGAAACTGCATGTGATTCAACTCCATATAGAACTGGGAAACAAATGCTAGCTCGCCTTACAAGAAATACACTCTGCTTTTGAGAAAAGAGCACTCTTCTACTCTACTGTGTTTCCTATAGGGCCAGAACAGTGAGCTTGCTCAGAACAAAAGAACTGTGCTTCCTACACACACAGCCATATCTATTTCAACTCTGCTTAGGAACCTGACAAGAACAGTAGATCCTCTTCAGTCCAACACACTGTACATGCTGGGAACAGACGCGTGTGCTATTTGCCCTGTGTATGACAATGGGAGCACAATAGTTACTCTTCTTAGCAGAAAACATCTCTTGCTCGTAGGACCAGAAACTGCATGAGATTCAACTCCATTTAGGACTGGGAAACAAACACTAACTCGCCTTACAAGAAACATACTCTGAGTTAGAGAAAAAAGCACTCTTATACTCTATTGTGTTTCCTAAGAGGTCTGAACAGTGAACTTGCTCAGAACAAAAGAACTGTGCTTCCTACACAGGGGCCATATCTAGTTCAATTCTGCTTAGGAACCTGACAAGAACAGTAGATCCTCTTCAGTCCAATACACTGTACTTGCTGGGAACAGACGCGAGGGCTATTTGCACTGTGTATGGCAATGGGAGCGCAATAGTGACTTTCCTTACCAGAAAACAACTCTTGCTCGTAGGACCAGAAACTGCATGTGATTCCACTCCATTTAGGAGTGGAAACAAACGCAAGCTCGCCTTACAAGAAACACACTCTGCTTTTGAGAAAAGAGCACTCTTCTACTCTACTGTGCTCCCTATGGGGTCCGAACAGTGAGCTTGCTCAGAACAAAAGAACTGTGCTTCGTACACACGACCATATCTAGTTCAATTCTGTTTAGGAACGTGACAAGAACAGTAGATCCTCTTCAGTCCAATATACTGTATTGCTGGGAACAGACGCCAGTGCTGTTTGTCCTGTGTATGGCAATGGCAGCGCAATAGTGACTCTTCTTACCATAAATCAAATCTTGCTCATAGGACCAGAAACTGCAAGTGTTTCAACTCCATTTAGGTCTGGGAAACAAAAGCTAGCTCACCTTACAAGAAACACACTCTGCTTTAGAGAAAAGAGCACTCTTCTAGTCTACTGTGTTTCCTATAGGGCCAGAACAGTGAGCTTGCTCAGAACAAAAGAACTGTGCTTCGTACACACGACCATATCTAGTTCAACTCTGCTTAGGAACCTGACAAGAACAGTAGATCCTCTTCAGTCCAATACACTGTACTTGCTGGGAACAGACGCCAGTGCTATTTGTCCTGTGTATGGCAATGGCAGCGCAATAGTGACTCTTCTTACCAGAAAACAACTCTTGCCCGTAGTACCAGAAACTGCATGTGATTCAACTCCATTTAGGCCTGGGAAAAAAACTCTAGCTCGCTTTACAAAAAACATACTCTGCTTTTGAGAAAAGAGCACTCTTCTACTCTACTGTGTTTCCTATAGGGCCAGAACAGTGAGCTTGCTCAGAAAAAAAGAACTGTGCTTCCTACACAGGGGCCATATCTAGTTCAACTCTGCTTAGGAAACTGAGAAGAACAGTAGCTCCTCTTCAGTCCAATACACTGTACTTGCTGGGAACAGACG
This sequence comes from Peromyscus eremicus, assembly GCF_949786415.1. Classification (NCBI taxonomy): domain Eukaryota; kingdom Metazoa; phylum Chordata; class Mammalia; order Rodentia; family Cricetidae; genus Peromyscus; species Peromyscus eremicus. Next base: position 302,176 of record NW_026734430.1, read on the forward strand.
CGAGGGCTATTTGCACTGTGTATGGCAATGGGAGCGCAATAGTGACTTTCTTTACCAGAAAACATCTCTTGCTCGTAGGACCAGAAACTGCATGTGATTCCACTCCATTTAGGACTGGGAAACAAATGCTATCTCGACGTCCAAGAAACACACTCTGCTTTTGAGAAAAGAGCACTCTTCTACTCTTCTGTGTTTCCTATAGGGCCAGAACAGTGAGCTTGCTCAGAAAAAAAGAACTGTGCTTCCTACACACACGGGCCATATGTAGTTCAACTCTGGTTAGGAAACTGAGAAGAACAGTAGCTCCTCTTCTTTCCAATACACTGTTCTTGCTGAGAACAGATGGGAGGGCTATTTGCACTGTGTATGGCAATGGGAGCACAATAGTGACTTTCCTTACCAGAAAACAACTCTTGCTCGTAGGAACACAAACTGCATGTGATTCCACTCCACTTAGGAATGGGAAACAAACGCTAGCTCGCCTTAAAAGAAACACACTCTGCTTTTGAGAATAAAGCACTCTTCTACTCTACTGTGTTTCCTATGGGGTCCGAACAGTGAGCTTGCTCAGAACAAAAAAACTGGGCTTCCTACACACACGGCAATATCTAGTTCAAGTCTGCTTAGGAACCTGACAAGAACAATAGATCCTCTTCAGCCCAATATACTGTACTTGCTGCGAACAGACGCCAGTGCTATTTGTCCTGTGTATGGCAATGGCAGCCCAATAGTGACTCTTTTACCAGAAAACAACTCTTGCTCGTAGTACCAGAAACTGCATGGGATTCAACTCCATTTAGGACTGCGAAACAAATGCTAGCTCGCCTTACAAGTAACACACTCTGCTTTAGAAAAAAGAGCACTCTTCTGCTCAACTGTGTTTCCTATGGTGTCCAAACAGTGAGCTTGCAAAGAACAAAAGAACTGTGCTTCCTACAAACACGGATCATATCTAGTTCAACTCTGCTTAGGAAACTGTCAAGAACAGTAGCACTTATCCAGTCCAATACACTGTACTTGCTGGGAACAGACACGAGTGCTATTTGCACTGTGTATGGCAATGGGAGCGCAATTGTGACTTTCCTTACCAGAAAAGAACTCTTGTTCGTAGGACCTGAAACTGCATGTGATTCAACTCCATTTAGAACTGGGAAACAAAGGATAGCTCGCCTTACAAGAAACACACTCTGCTTTAGAGAAAAGAGCACTCTTCTACTCTACTGTGTTTCCTACAGGGCCAGAACAGTGAGCTTGCTCAGAAAAAAAAAACTGTGCTTCCTACACACACGGGCCATATCTAGTTCAACTCTGCTTAGGAAACTGACAAGAACAGTAGCTCCTCTTCAGTCCGATACACTGTACTTGCTGGGAACAGACGCCAGTGCTATTTCCACTGTGGATGGCAATGGGAGTACAATAGTGACTTTCCTTACCAGAAAACAACTCTTGCTAGTAGGACCAGAAACTGCATATGAATCAACTCCATTTAGGACTGAGAAACAAATGCTAGCTTGCCTTCCATGAAACACACTCTGCTTTTGAGAAAAGAGCACTCTTCTACTCTACTGTGTTTCCTATGGGGTCCGAACAGTGAGCTTCCTCAGAACAAAAGAACTGTGCTTCCTACACACCGACCATCTCTAGTTCAACTCTGCTTAGGAAACTGACAAGAACAGTAGCTCCTCTTCAGTCCGATACACTGTATTTGCTGGGAACAGACGTGAGTGCTATTTGCACTGTGTATGGCAATAGGAGCTCAATAGTTACTTTCCTTACCAGAAAACAACTCTTGCTCTTAGAACCAGAAACTGCATGGGATTCAACTCCATTTAGGACTGGAAAACAAACGCTAGCTCGCCTTACAAGAAACACACTCTGCTTTTGAGAAAAGAGCAAAATTCAACTCTACTGTGTTTCCTATGGGGTCCGAACAGTGAGCTTGCTCAGAACAAAAGAATTGTGCTTCCTACACACAGGGCCATATCTAGTTCAATTCTGCTTAGGAACCTGACAAGAACAGTAGATCCTCTTCAGTCCAATACACTGTACTTGCTGGGAACAGACGCCAGTGGAATTTGTCCTGTGTATGGCAATGGCAGCTCCATAGTGACTCTTCTTACCATAAAACAACTCTTCCTGGTAGGACCAGAAACTGCATGTGATTCAACTCCATTTAGGACTGGGAAACAAACGCTAGCTCGCCTTACAAGAAACACACTCTGCTTTAGAGAAAGAGCACTCTTCTACTCTACTGTGTTTCCTGTAGGGAGAGAACAGTGAGCTTGCTCAGAACAAAAGAACTGTGCTTCCTACACACGGGCCATATCTAGTTCAACTCTGCTTAGGAAACTTACAAGAACAGTAGCTTTTATTCAATCCAATACACTGTACTTGCTGGGAACAGACGCGAGTGCTATTTGCACTGTGTATGGCAATTGAAGCGCAATAGTGACTCTTCTTACCAGAAAACAACTCTTGCTCGTAGGACCAAAAACTGCCTGTGACAACTCCTTTTAGGACTGGTAAACAAAGGCAAGCTCGCCTTACAAGGAACACACTCTGCTTTAGAGAAAAGAGCACTCTTCTACTCTACTGTGTTCCCTATGGGGTCCGAACAGTGAGCTTGCTCAGAACAAAAAAACTGTGCTTCCTACAAACATGGCCATATCTAGTTCAAGTCTGATTAGGAACCTGACGAGAACAGTAGATCCTCTTCCATCCAATACACTGTACTTGCTGGGAAGAGACGCCAGTGCTATTTGCACTGTGTATGGCAATTGGAGCACAATAGTGACTCGTCTTACCAGAAAACATCTCTTGCTCATAGGACAAAAAACTGCATGTGATTCAACTCCATTTAGGACTGGGAAACAAACGCTAGCTCGCCTTCCAAAAACACACTCTGCTTTTGAGAAAAGAGCACTCTTCTACTCTACTGTGTTTCCTATGTGTTCCGAAGAGTGAGCTTGCTCAGAACGGAATAACTGTGTTTCCTACACACACGGCCATATCTAGTTCAAGTCTGCTTAGGAAACTGACAAGACCAGTAGCTCCTATTCAGTCTGATACACTGTACTTGCTGGGAACAGACGCGAGTGCTATTTGCACTGTAAATGGCATTTGGAGCACAACACTGACTCTACTTACCAGAAAACAACTCTTGCTCGTAGGACAAAAAACTGCATGTGACTCAACTCCATTTAGGACTGGGAAACAAACGCGAGCTCGCCTTACAAGAAACACACTCTGCTTTTGAGATAAGACCACTCTTCTACTCTACTGTGTTTCCTGTAGGGCCAGAACAGTGAGCTTGCTCAGAACATAAGAACTGTGCTTCCTACACACATGGCCATTTCTAGTTCAAGTCTGATTAGGAACCTGACAAGAACAGTAGATCCTCTTCAGTCCAATACACTGTACTTGCTGGGAAAAGACGCCAGTGCTATTTGCCTTGTGTAGGGCAATGGGAGCGCAATAGTGACTTTCATTACCAGAAATCAACTCTTGTTCATAGGACCAGAAACTCCATGTGATTCCACTCTATTTAAAACTAGGAAACAAACGCTAGCTCGCTTTACAAAAACACACTCTGCTTTTGAGAAAAGAGCACTCTTCTACTCTACTGTGTTTCCAATAGGGCCAGAACAGTGGAATTGGTCAGAACATAAGAACTGTGCTTCCTACACACACGGGCCATATCTAGTTCAACTCTGCTTAGGAAACTGACAAGAACAGTAGCTCCTCTTCAGTCTGATACACTGTACTTGCTGGGAACAGACACATGTGCTATTTGCACTGTGTATGGCATGGGAGCGCAATAGTGACTTTCCTTACCAGAAAACAACTCTTGCTCATAGGACCAGAAACTGCATGTGATTCAACTCCATTTAGGACTGGAAACAAACGCGAGCTCCCCTTACAAGAAACACATTCTGCTTTTAAGAAAAGTGCACTCTTCTACTCTACTGTGTTTCCTATACGGCCAGAACAGTGAGCTTGCTCAGAACATAAGAACTGTGCTTCCTACACACATGGCCATTTCTAGTTCAAGTCTGATTAGGAACCTGACAAGAACAGTAGATCCTCTTCAGTCCAATACACTGTACTTGCTGGGAAAAGACGCCAGTGCTATTTGTCCTGTGTATGGCAATGGCAGCGCAATAGTGACACTTCTTACCAGAGAACAGCTCTTGCTTGTAGGACCTGAAACTGCATGTGATTCAACTCCATTTAGGACTGGGAAACAAACGCTAGCTCGCCTTACAAGAAACACACTCTGCTTTTGAGAAAAGAGCACTCTTCTACTCTACTGTGTTTCCTATGGGTCCAAACAGTGAGCTTGCTCAGAACAAAAGAACTGTGCTTCCTACACACGCTGGACATATCTCGATCAACTCTGCTTAGGAAACTGACAAGAACAGTAGCTCCTCTTCAGTCCGATACACTGTACTTGCTGGGAACAGACGGGAGTGCTATTTGCACTGTGTATGGCAATGGGACCGCAATAGTTACTTTCCTTACCAAAAAACAACTCTTGCTCGTAGGACCAGAAACTGCATGTGATTCAACTCCATATAGGACTGGGAAACAAACGCTAGCTTCCCTTCCAAGAAACACACTCTGCTTTTGAGAAAAGAGCTCTTTCTACTCTACTGTGTTTCCTATGGGGCCAGAACAGTGAGCTTGCTCAGAACAAAAGAACTGTGCTTCCTACATACACGGGCCATATCTAGTTCAACTCTGCTTAGGAAACTGACAAGAACAGTAGCTCCTCTTCAGTCCAATACACTGTACTTGCTCGGAACAGACGCGAGTGCTATTTGCACTGTGTATGGCAATTGGAGCACAATAGTGACTCGTCTTACCAGAAAACAACTCTTGCTCGTAGGACAAAAAACTGCATGTGACTCAACTCCATTTAGGACTGGGAAACAAACGCTAGCTCGCCTTCCAAAAACACACTCTGCTTTTGAGAAAAGAGCACTCTTCTACTCTACTGTGTTTCTTATGTGTTCCAAACATTGAGCTTGCTCAGAACAAAAAAACTGTGCTTCCTACACACACGGCCATATCTAGTTCAAGTCTGCTTAGGAAACTGACAAGAACAGTAGCTCCTATTCAGTCCGATACACTGTACTTGCTGGGAAAAGACGCCAGTGCTATTTGTCCTGTGTATGGCAATGGCAGCGCAATAGTGACACTTCTTACCAGAGAACAGCTCTTGCTTGTAGGACCTGAAACTGCATGTGATTCAACTCCATTTAGGACTGGGAAACAAACGCTAGCTCGCCTTACAAGAAACACACTCTGCTTTTGAGAAAAGAGCACTCTTCTACTCTACTGTGTTTCCTATGGGTCCAAACAGTGAGCTTGCTCAGAACAAAAGAACTGTGCTTCCTACACACGCTGGACATATCTCGATCAACTCTGCTTAGGAAACTGACAAGAACAGTAGCTCCTCTTCAGTCCGATACACTGTACTTGCTGGGAACAGACGGGAGTGCTATTTGCACTGTGTATGGCAATGGGACCGCAATAGTTACTTTCCTTACCAAAAAACAACTCTTGCTCGTAGGACCAGAAACTGCATGTGATTCAACTCCATATAGGACTGGGAAACAAACGCTAGCTTCCCTTCCAAGAAACACACTCTGCTTTTGAGAAAAGAGCTCTTTCTACTCTACTGTGTTTCCTATGGGGCCAGAACAGTGAGCTTGCTCAGAACAAAAGAACTGTGCTTCCTACATACACGGGCCATATCTAGTTCAACTCTGCTTAGGAAACTGACAAGAACAGTAGCTCCTCTTCAGTCCAATACACTGTACTTGCTCGGAACAGACGCGAGTGCTATTTGCACTGTGTATGGCAATTGGAGCACAATAGTGACTCGTCTTACCAGAAAACAACTCTTGCTCGTAGGACAAAAAACTGCATGTGACTCAACTCCATTTAGGACTGGGAAACAAACGCTAGCTCGCCTTCCAAAAACACACTCTGCTTTTGAGAAAAGAGCACTCTTCTACTCTACTGTGTTTCTTATGTGTTCCAAACATTGAGCTTGCTCAGAACAAAAAAACTGTGCTTCCTACACACACGGCCATATCTAGTTCAAGTCTGCTTAGGAAACTGACAAGAACAGTAGCTCCTATTCAGTCCGATACACTGTACTTGCGGGGAACAGACGCGAGTGCTATTTGCAATGTATATGACATTTGGAGCGCAACAGTGACTCTTCTTAGCAGAAAAAAACTCTTGCTCATAGGACCAGAAACTGCATGAGATTCAACTCCATTTAGGACTGGGAAACAAACACTAACTCGCCTTACAAGAAACATACTCTGAGTTAGAGAAAAAAGCACTCTTATACTCTATTGTGTTTCCTAAGAGGTCCGAACAGTGAACTTGCTCAGAACAAAAGAACTGTGCTTCCTACACACACGGCCATATCTAGTTCAATTCTGCTTAGGAACCTGACAAGAACAGTAGATCCTCTTCAGTCCAATACACTGTACTTGCTGGGAAGAGACTCCAGTACTATTTGTCCTGTGTATGGCAATGGCAGCGCAATATTGACTCTTCTTACCAGAAAACAACTCTTGCTCATAGGACCGGAAACTGCCTGTGATTGAACTCCATTTAGGACTAGGAAACAAACGCTAGCTCGTCTTACAAGAAACACACTCTGCTTTTGAGAAAAGAGCACTCTTCTACACTACTGTGTTTCCTATGAGGTCCGAACAGTGAGCTTGCTCAGAACAAAAAATCGAGCTTCCTACACACACCGTCACACCTAGTTCAATTCTGCTTAGGAACCTGACAAGAACAGTAGCTCCTCTTCAGTCCATTACACTGTACTTGCGGGGAACAGACGCGAGTGCTATTTGCAATGTGTATGGCTATTGGAGCGCAATAGTGACTCGTCTTACCAGAAAACAACTCTTGCTCGTAGGACAAAAAACTGCATGTGACTCAACTCCATTTATGACTGGGAACCATCGCTAGCTCGCCTTCCAAGAAACACACTCTGCTTTTGAGGAAAGAGCACTCTATACCCTACTGTGTTTCCTATGGGTTCTGAACAGTGAGCTTGCTCAGAACAAAAAAACTGTGCTTCCTACACACACGGCCATATCTAGTTCAAGTCTGCTTAGGAACCTGACAAGAACAGTAGCTCCTCTTCCATCCGATACGCTGTACTTGCTGGAAAAGACGCCAGTGTTATTTGTCCTGTGTATGGAAATGGCAGCTCAATAGTGACTCTTCTTACCAGAAAACAACTCTTGCTTGTAAGACCAGAAACTGCATGTGATTCAACTCCATTTAGGACTGGGAAACAAACGCTAGCTCGCCTTACAAGAAACACAATCTGCTTTTGAGAAAAGAGCACTCTTCTACTCTACTGTGTTTCGTATGGTGTCCGAACAGTGAGCTTGCTCAGAACAAAAGAACTGTGCTTCCTAAACACGCGGGCCATATCTCATTCAACTCTGCTTAGGAAACTGACAAGAACAGTAGCTCCTCTTCAGTCCGATACACTGTACTTGCTGGGAACAGACATGAGTGCTATTTGCACTGTGTATGGCAATGGGAGCGCAATAGTGACTTTCCTTACCAGAAAACAACTCTTGCTCGTAGGACAAGAAACTGCATCAGATTCAACTCCATATAGGACTGGGAAACAAACACTAGCTCACCTTACAAGAAACACAATTTGCTTTAGAGAAAAGAGCACTCTTCTACTCTACTGTTCTTCCTATGGGGTCCGAACAGTGAGCTTGCTCAGAACAAAAAAACTGTGCTTCCTACACACACGGCCATATCTAGTTCAATTCTGCTTATAAACCTGACAAGAACAGTAGATCCTCTTCAGTCCAATACACTCTACTTCCTGGGAACAGACGCCAGTGCTATTTGTCCTGTGTATGGCAATGGCAGCGCAATAGTGACTCTTCTTACCAGAAACAACTCTTGCTCCTAGGACCAGAAACTGCATGGGATTCAACTCCATTTAGGACTGGGAAACAAACACTAGCTCGACTTACTAGAAACACACTCTGCTTTTGAGAAAAGATCCCTCTTCTACTCTAAAGTGTTTCCTGTAGGGCCAGAACAGTGAGCTTGCTCAGAACAAAAGAACTGTGCTTCCAACACACACGGACATATCTAGTTCAATTCTGCTTAGGAACCTGACAAGAACAGTAGATCCTCTTCAGTCCAATACACTGTACTTGCTGGGAACAGACGCCAGTGCTATTTGTCCTGTGTATATCAATGGCAGCGCAATAGTGACTATTCTTACCATAAAGAAACTCTTGCTCGTAGCACCAGAAACTGCATGTGATTCAACCTCATTTAGGACTGGGAAACAAACGCTAGCTCGCCTTACAAGAAACACACTCTGCTTTATTGAAAAGAGCACTCTTCTACTCTACTGTGTTTCCTATAGGGCCAGAACAGTGAGCTTGCTCAGAACCAAAGGACTGTGCTTCCTATACACGGGCCATATCTAGTTCAACTCTGCTTAGGAAACTGACAAGAACAGTAGCACCTCTTCAGTCCGATATGCTGTACTTCCTGGGATCAGAAACGAGTGCTATTTGCACTGTGTATGGCATTTGGAGCGCAATAGAGACTTTCCTTACCAGAAAACAACTCTCGCTCGTAGGACCAGAAACTGCATGTGATTCAACTCAATTTAGGACTGGGAAACAAACGCTAGCTCGCCTTACATGAAACACACTCTGCTTTTCAGAAAAGAGCACTCTTCTACTCTGCTGTCTTTCCTATGGGGTCCGAACAGTGAGCTTGCTCAGAACAAAAGAAATGTGCTTCCTACACACACGGGCCATATCTAGTTCAACTCTGCTTAGGAAACTGACAAGAACAGTAGCTCCTCTTCAGTCCAATACACTGTACTTGCGGGGAACAGACGCGAGTGCTATTTGCACTGTGTATGGCTATTGGAGCACAATAGTGACTCGTCTTACCAGAAAACAACTCTTGCTCGTAGGACAAAAAACTACATGTGACTCAACTCCATTTATGACTGGGAACCATCGCTAGCTCACCTTCCCAGAAACACACTCTGCTTTTGAGGAAAGAGCACTCTATACTCTACTGTGTTTCCTATGGGTTCTGAACAGTGAGCTTGCTCAGAACAAAAAAACTGTGCTTCCTACACACACGGCCATATCTAGTTCAAGTCTGCTTAGAAACCTGACAAGAACAGTAGATCCTCTTCCATCCAATACACTGTACTTGCTGGGAAAAGACGCCAGTGTTATTTGTCCTGTGTATGGAAATGGCAGCTCAATAGTGACTCTTCTTACCAGAAAACAACTCTTGCTTGTAGGACCAGAAACTGCATCTGATTCAACTCCATTTAGGACTGGGAAACAAACGCTAGCTCACCTTACAAGAAACACACTCTGCTTTTGAGAAAATAGCACTCTTCTACTCTACTGTGTTTCCTTTGGTGTCCAAACAGTGAGCTTGCTCAGAACAAAAGAACTGTGCTTCCTAAACACGCAGGACATATCTCGTTCAACTCTGCTTAGGAAACTGACAAGAACAGTAGCTCCTCTTCAGTCCGATACACTGTACTTGCTGGGAACAGACATGAGTGATATTTGCACTGTGCATGGCAATGGGAGCGAAATAGTGACTTTCCTTACCAGAAAACAACTCTTGTTCTTTGGACCAGAAACTGCATCGGATTCAACTCCATATAGGACTGGGAAACAAACGCTAGCTCGCCTTACAAGAAACACAATCTGCTTTTGAGAAAAGAGCACTCTTCTACTCTTCTGTGTTTCCTAAAGGGCCTGAACAGTGAGCTTGCTCAGAACAAAAGAACTGTGCTTCCTACACACGGCCATAACTAGTTCAACTCTGCTTAGGAAACTAACAAGAACAGTAGCTCCTATTCAGTCCAATACACTGTACTTGCTGGGAACAGACGCGAGTGCTATTTGCACTGTGTATGTCAATTGGAGCGCAATAGTGACTTTCCTTACAAGAAAACAACTCTTGCTCGTAGGACCAGAAACTGTATGTGATTCAACTCCATTTAGGACAGGGAAACAAATGCTAGCTCGCCTTACAAGAAACACAATCTGCTTTAGAGAAAAGAGCACTCTTCTACTCTACTGTTTTTCCTATGGGGTCCGAACAGTAAGCTTGGTCAGAACAAAAAAACTGTGCTTCCTACACACACGGCCATATCTAGTTCAATTTTGCTTATAAACCTGACAAGAACAGTAGATCCTCTTCAGTCCAATACACTCTACTTCCTGGGAACAGACGCCAGTGCTATTTGTCCTGTGTATGGCAATGGCAGCGCAATAGTGACTCTTCTTACCAGAAACAACTCTTGCTCCTAGGACCAGAAACTGCATGGGATTCAACTCCATTTAAGACTGGGAAACAAACACTAGCTCGCCTTACAAGAAACACACTCTGCTTTTGAGAAAAGAGCTCTCTTCTACTCTAAAGTGTTTCCTGTAGGGCCAGAAAAGTGACCTTGCTCAGAACAAAAGAACTGTGCTTCCAACACACACGGACATATCTAGTTCAATTCTGATTAGGAACCTGACAAGAACAGTAGATCCTCTTCAGTCCAATACACTGTACTTGCTGGGAACAGACGCCAGTGCTATTTGTCCTGTGTATATCAATGGCAGCGCAATAGTGACTATTCTTACCATAAAAAAACTCTTGCTCGTAGCACCAGAAACTGCATGTGATTCAACCTCATTTAGGACTGGGAAACAAACGCTAGCTCGCCTTACAAGAAAAACACTCTGCTTTATTGAAAAGAGCACTCTTCTACTCTACTGTGTTTCCTATAGGGCCAGAACAGTGAGCTTGCTCAGAACCAAAGAAGTGTGCTTCCTACACACGGGCCATATCTAGTTCAACACTGCTTAGGAAACTGACAAGAACAGTAGCTCCTCTTCAGTCCGATATGCTGTACTTCCTGGGATCAGAAACGAGTGCTATTTGCACTGTGTATGGCAATGGGAGCGCAATAGAGACTTTCTTTACCAGAAAACAACTCTCGCTCGTAGGACCAGAAACTGCATGTGATTCAACTCCATTTAGGACTGGGAAATAAAAGCTAGCTCACCTTACAGAAACACACTCTGCTTTAGAGAAAAGAGCACTCTTCTACTCTACTGTGTTTCCTATGGTGTCAGAACAGTGAGCTTGCTCAGAACAACAGAACTGTGCTTCCTACACACATGGCCATATCTAGTTCAATTCTGCTTAGGAACCTGACAATAACATTAGATCCTCTTCAGTCCAATACACTGTACGTGCTGGGAACAGACGCCAGTGCTATTTGTCCTGTGTATGGCAATGGCAGCACAATAGTGACTCTTCTTACCATAAAACAACTCTTGCTCGTAGGACCAGAAACTGCATGTGATTCAAATCCATTTAGGACTGGGAAACAAAAGCTAGCTCACCTTACAGAAACACACTCTGCTTTAGAGAAAAGAGCACTCTTCTACTCTACTGTGTTTCCTATAGGGCCAGAACAGTGAGCTTGCTCAGAACAAAGAACTGTGCTTCCTACACAGGGGCCATATCTAGTTCAACTCTGCTTAGGAAACTGACAAGAACAGTAGCTCCTCTTCAGTCCGATACACTGTACTTGCAGGGAACTGACGTGAGTGCTATTTGCACTGTGTATGGCAATTGGAGCACAATAGTGACTCGCCCTACCAGAAAACAACTCTTGCTCCTACGACAAAAAACTGCACGTGACTCAACTCCATTTAGGACTGGGAAACAAACGCTAGCTCGCCTTACAAGAAACACACTCTGCTTTTGAGAAAAGAGCACTCTTCTAATACACTGTGTTTCCTATGGGGTGCGAACACTGAGCTTGCTCAGAACAAAAGAACTGTGCTTCCTACACACACGGCCATATCTAGTTCAATTCTGCTTAGGAACCTGACAAGAACAGTAGATCATCTTCAGTCCGATACACTGTACTTTCTGGGAACAGACTCCAGTGCTATTTGTCCTGTGTATGGCAATGGCAGCGCAATAGTGACTCTTCTTACCATAAAACAACTCTTGCTCGTAGGACCAGAAACTGCATGTAATTCAACTCCATTTAGGACAGGGAAACAAAAGCTAGCTCACCTTACAAGAAACACACTCTGCTTCAGAGAAAAGAGCACTCTTCTACTCTGCTGTGTTTCCTATAGGGCCAGAACAGTGAGCTTGCTCAGAACAAAAGAACTGTGCTTCCTACACACACGGGCCATATCTAGTTCAACTCTACATAGGAAACTGACAAGAACAGTAACTCCTATTCAGTCCAATACACTGTACTTGCTGGGAAAAGACGCGAGTGCTATTTGCCTTGTGTAAGGCAATGGGCGTGCAATAGTGACTTTCCTTACCAGAAAACAACTCTTGTTCTTAGGACCACAAACTGCATGTGACTCAAATCCATTTAGGCCTGGGAAACAAACGCTAGCTCGCCTTACAAGAAACACACTCTGCTTTTGAGAAAAGAGCACTCTTCTCCTCTACTGTATTTCCTATAGGGCCAGAACAGTGACCTTGCTCAGAACAAAAGAACTGTGCTTCCTACACAGGGCCATAACAAGTTCAACTCTGCTTAGGAAACTGACAAGAACAGTAGCTCCTCTTCCGTCCAATACTCTGTACTTGCTGGGAACAGACGCGATGCTATTTGCACTGTGTATGGCAATGGGAGCGCAATAGTGACTTTCCTTACCAGAAAACAACTCTTGCTCGTAGGACCAGTAACTGCATATGATTCAAATCCATTTAGGATTGGGAAACAAATGCTAGCTCGCCTTACATGAAACACACTCTGCTTTTGAGAAAAGAGCACTCTTCTACTCTACTGTGTTTCCTATGGGGTCCGAACAGTGAGCTTGCTCAGAACAAAACAACTGTGCTTCCTACACACGGGCCATATCTAGTTCAACTCTGCTTAGGAAACTGACAAGAACACTAGCTCCTCTACAGTCCAATACACTGTACTTGCGGGGAACAGACGTGAGTGCTATTTGCACTGTGTATGGCAATTGGAGCACAATAGTGACTTGTCTTATCAGAAAACAACTCTTGCTCGTAGGACAAAAAACTGCATGTGACTCAACTCCATTTAGGACTGGGAAACAAACGCTAGCTCGACTTCCAAGAAACACACTCTGCTTTTGAGAAAAGAGCACTCTTCTACTCTACTGTGTTTCCTATGTGTTCCAAACAGTGAGCTTGCTCAGAACAAAAAAACTGTGCTTCCTACACAGACAGCCATATCTAGTTCAAGTCTGCTTAGGAACCTGACAAGAACAGTAGATCCTCTTTAGTCCATTACACTGTACTTGCTGGGAACAGACGCCAGTGCTATTTGTCCTGTGTATGGCAATGGCAGAGCAATAATGTCTCTTCTTACCATAAAACAACTCTTGCTCATAGTACTAGAAACTGCATGTGATTCAACTCCATTTAGGACTGGGAAACAAACGCTAGCTCGCCTTACAAGAAACACACTCTGCTTTAGAGAAAAGAGCACTCTTCTACTCTACTGTATTTCCTATAGGGCCAGAACAGTGACCTTGCTCAGAACAAAAGAACTGTGCTTCCTACACAGGGCCATAACAAGTTCAACTCTGCTTAGGAAACTGACAAGAACAGTAGCCCCTCTTCCGTCCAATACTCTGTACTTGCTGGGAACAGACGCGATGCTATTTGCACTGTGTATGGCAATGGGAGCGCAATAGTGACTTTCCTTACCAGAAAACAACTCTTGCTCGTAGGACCAGTAACTGCATGTGATTCAAATCCATTTAGGATTGGGAAACAAATGCTAGCTCGCCTTACATGAAACACACTCTGCTTTTGAGAAAAGAGCACTCTTCTACTCTACTGTGTTTCCTATGGGGTCCGAACAGTGAGCTTGCTCAGAACAAAACAATTGTGCTTCCTACACACGGGCCATATCAAGTTCAACTCTGCTTAGGAAACTGACAAGAACACTAGCTCCTCTTCAGTCCAATACACTGTACTTGCGGGGAACAGACGTAGGTGCTATTTGCACTGTGTATGGCAATTGGAGCACAATAGTGACTTGTCTTACCAGAAAACAACTCTTGCTCGTAGGACAAAAAACTGCATGTGACTCAACTCCATTTAGGACTGGGAAACAAACGTTAGCTCGACTTCCAAGAAACACACTCTGCTTTTGAGAAAAGAGCACTCTTCTACTCTACTGTGTTTCCTATGTGTTCCGAACAGTGAGCTTGCTCAGAACAAAAAAACTGTGCTTCCTACACACACGGCCATATCTAGTTCAAGTCTGCTTAGGAATCTGACAAGAACAGTAGATCCTCTTTAGTCCATTACACTGTACTTGCTGGGAACAGACGCCAGTGCTATTTGTCCTGTGTATGGCAATGGCAGAGCAATAATGACTCTTCTTACCATAAAACAACTCTTGCTCATAGTACTAGAAACTGCATGTGATTCAACTCCATTTAGGACTGGGAAACAAACGCTAGCTCGCCTTACAAGAAACACACTCTGCTTTAGAGAAAAGAGCACTCTTCTACTCTACTGTATTTCCTATAGGGCCAGAACAGTGACCTTGCTCAGAACAAAAGAACTGTGCTTCCTACACAGGGCCATAACAAGTTCAACTCTGCTTAGGAAACTGACAAGAACAGTAGCTCCTCTTCCGTCCAATACTCTGTACTTGCTGGGAACAGACGCGATGCTATTTGCACTGTGTATGGCAATGGGAGCGCAATAGTGACTTTCCTTACCAGAAAACAACTCTTGCTCGTAGGACCAGTAACTGCATGTGATTCAAATCCATTTAGGATTGGGAAACAAATGCTAGCTCGCCTTACATGAAACACACTCTGCTTTTGAGAAAAGAGCACTCTTCTACTCTACTGTGTTTCCTATGGGGTCCGAACAGTGAGCTTGCTCAGAACAAAACAACTGTGCTTCCTACACACGGGCCATATCTAGTTCAACTCTGCTTAGGAAACTGACAAGAACACTAGCTCCTCTACAGTCCAATACACTGTACTTGCGGGGAACAGACGTGAGTGCTATTTGCACTGTGTATGGCAATTGGAGCACAATAGTGACTTGTCTTATCAGAAAACAACTCTTGCTCGTAGGACAAAAAACTGCATGTGACCCAACTCCATTTAGGACTGGGAAACAAACGCTAGCTCGACTTCCAAGAAACACACTCTGCTTTTGAGAAAAGAGCACTCTTCTACTCTACTGTGTTTCCTATGTGTTCCAAACAGTGAGCTTGCTCAGAACAAAAAAACTGTGCTTCCTACACAGACAGCCATATCTAGTTCAAGTCTGCTTAGGAACCTGACAAGAACAGTAGATCCTCTTTAGTCCATTACACTGTACTTGCTGGGAACAGACGCCAGTGCTATTTGTCCTGTGTATGGCAATGGCAGAGCAATAATGTCTCTTCTTACCATAAAACAACTCTTGCTCATAGTACTAGAAACTGCATGTGATTCAACTCCATTTAGGACTGGGAAACAAACGCTAGCTCGCCTTACAAGAAACACACTCTGCTTTAGAGAAAAGAGCACTCTTCTACTCTACTGTATTTCCTATAGGGCCAGAACAGTGACCTTGCTCAGAACAAAAGAACTGTGCTTCCTACACAGGGCCATAACAAGTTCAACTCTGCTTAGGAAACTGACAAGAACAGTAGATCCTCTTCAGTCCATTACACTGTACTTGCTGGGAACAGACGCCAGTGCTATTTGTCCTGTGTATGGCAATGGCAGAGCAATAGTGACTCTTGTTACCATAATACAGCTCTTGCTCTTAGACTAGAAACAGCATGTGATTCAACTCCATTTAGGACTGGGAAACAAACGCTAGCTTGCCATACAAGAAACACACTCTGCTTTAGATAAAAGAGCACTCTTCTACTCTACTGTGTTTCCTATAGGGCCAGAACAGTGAGCTTGCTCAGAACAAAAGAACTGTGCTTCCAACACAGGGCCATAACTAGTTCAACTCTGCTTAGGAAATTGACAAGAACAGTAGCTCCTCTTCCGTCCAATACACTGTACTTGCTGGGAACAGACGGGAGGGCTATTTGCACTGTGGATGGCAATGGGAGCAAAATAGTGACTTTCCTTACCAGAAAACAGCTCTTGCTCGTAGGACCAGAAACTGCATGTGATTCAACTCCATTTAGGACTGGGAAACAAATGCTAGCTCGCCTTACATGAAACACACTCTGCTTTTGATTAAAGAGCACTCTTCTACTCTACTGTGTTTCCTATGAGGTCCGAACAGTGAGCTTGCTCAGAACAAAAGAACTGTGCTTCCTACACACACGGGCCATGTCTAGTTCAACTCTGCTTAGGAAACTGACAAGAACAGTAGCTCCTCTTCAGTCCAATACACTGTAATTGCTGGCAACAGGCGCATGTGCTATTTGTACTGTGTATGGCAATGGGAGCGCAATAGTGACTTTCCTTACCAGAAAACAACTCTTGCTCATAGGACTAGAAACTGCATGTGATTCCACTCCATTTAGGACTGGGAAACAAACGCTAGCTCGCCTTACAAGAAACACACTCTGCTTTAGAGAAAAGAGCACTCTTCTACTCTACTGTGTTTCCTATGGGGTCCAAACTGTGAGCTTGCTCAGAACAAAAGAACTGTGCTTAATACACAAACGGACCACATCTAGTTCAACTCTGCTTAGGAAACTGACAAGAACAGTAGCTCCTATACACTCCAATACACTGTACTTGCTGGGAAAAGACGCGAGTGCTATTTGCCTTGTGTAGGGCAATGGGAGCCCAATAGTGACTTTCCTTACCAGAAAACAATTCTTGTTCGTAGGACCAGAAACTGCATGTGATTCAACTCCATTTAGGACTGGGAAACAAACTCTAGCTCGCTTTACAAGAAACACACTCTGCTTTTGAGAAAAGAGCACTCTTCTAATCTACTGTGTTTCCTATAGGGCCAGAACAGTGAGCTTGCTCAGAACATAAGAACTGTGCTTCCTACACACACGGGCCATATCTAGTTCAACTCTGCTTAGGAAACTGACAAGAACAGTAGCTCCTCTTCAGTCCGATACACTGTACTTGTGGGGAACAGAAGCGAGTGATATTTGCACTGTGTATGGCAATTGGAGCACAATAGTGACTTGTCTTACCAGAAAACAACTCTTGCTCGTGGGACAAAAAACTGCATGTGACTCAACTCCATTTATGACTGGGAAACAAACGCTAGCTCGCCTTACAAGAAACACACTCTGCTTTTGAGAAAAGAGCACTCTTCTACTCTACTGTGTTTCCTATGTGTTCCGAACAGTGAGCTTGCTCAGAACAAAAAAACTGTGCTTCCTACACACACGGCCATATCTAGTTCAAGTCTGCTTAGGAACCTGACAAGAACAGTAGATCCTCTTCAGTCCAATACACTGTACGTGTTGGGAACAGACGCCAGTGCTATTTGTCCTGTGTATGGCAATGGCAGCACAATAGTGACTCTTCTTACCATAAAACAACTCTTGCATGTAGGACCAGAGACTACATGTGATTCAACTCCATTTAGGACTGGGAAACAAAAGCTAGCTCACCTTACAGAAACACACTCTGCTTTTGAGAAAAGAGCACTCTTCTACTCTACTGTGTTTCCTATGGGTTGCGAAAAGTGAGCTTGCTCAGAACATAAGAACTGTGCTTCCTACACACACGGGCCATATCTAGTTCAACTCTGCTTTGGAAAATGAGAAGAACAGTAGCTCCTCTTCAGTCCAATACATTGTACTTGCTGGGAACAGACGGGGGGCTATTTGCACTGTGTATGGCAATGGGAGCGCAATAGTGACTTTCCTTACCAGAAAACAACTCTTGCTCGTAGGACCAGAAACTGCATGTGATTCCACTCCATTTAGGACTGGGAAACAAACGCTAGTTCGCCTTACAAGAAACACACTCTGTTTAGAGAAAAGAGCACTCTTCTACTCTACTGTGTTTCCTATGGGGTCCAAACAGTGAGCTTGCTCAGAACAAAAGAACTGTGCTTCCTACACACACGGACCATATCTAGTTCAACTCTGCTTAGGAAACTGACAAGAACAGTAGCTCCTATTCAGTCCAATACACTGTACTTGCTGGGAAAAGACGCGAATGCTATTTGCCTTGTATAGGGCAAAGGGAGCGCAATAGTGACTTTCCTTACCAGAAAACAACTCTTGCTTGTAGGACCAGAAACTGCATGTGACTCAACTCCATTTAGGACTGAGACACAAACGCTAGCTCGCCTTACAAGAAACACACTCTGCTTTTGAGAGAAGAGCACTCTTCTACTCTACTGATTGTCCTATGGAGTCCAAACAATGAGCTTGCTCAGAACCAAAGAACTGTGCTTCCTACACACATGGGCCATATCTATTTCAACTCTGCTTAGAAACTGACAAGAACAGTATGTCCTCTTCAGTCCGATACACTGTACTTGCTGGAAACAGACGCATGTGCTATTTGCCCTGTGTATGGCAATGGGAGCACAATAGTGACTCTTCTACCAGAAAACAACTCTTGCTCTTAGGATCAGAAACTGCATGTGATTCTACTCCATTTAGGACTGGGAAAGAAACGCTAGCTCGCCTTACAAGAAACACAGTCTGCTTTTGAAAAAAGAGCACTCTTCTACTCTACTGTGTTTCCTTTAGGGCCAGAACAGTGAGCTTGCTCAGAACAAAAGAACTGTGCTTCCTACACACAGGGGCCATATCTAGTTCAATCTGCTTAGGAAACTGACAAGAACAGTAAGTAGATCCTCTTCAGTCCAATACACTGTGCATGCTGGGAACAGTCGCCATGGCTATTTGCCCTGTGTATGACAATGGGAGCGCAATAGTGACTCTTCTTACCAGAAAACAACTCTTGCTCGTAGGACCAGAAACTGCATGTGATTCTACTCCATTTAGGACTGGGAAACAAACGCTAGCTTGCCTTACAAGAAACACAGTCTGCTTTTGAGAAAAGAGCTCTCTTCTACTCTACTGTGTTTCCTATGGTGTCCGAACAGTGTGCTTGCTCAGAACAAAAAAACTGTGCTTCCTACACTCACGGGCCATGACTAGTTCAACTCTGCTTAGGAAACTGACAGGAACAGTAGCTCCTCTTCAGTGCAATACACTGTACTTGCTGGGAACAGCCATGAGGGCTATTTGCACTGTGTATGGAAAAGGGAGCACAATAGTGACTTTCCTTATCAGAAAACAACTCTTGCTCTTAGGACCAAAAACTGCATGTGATTCAACTCCACTTAGGACTGGGAAACAAACACTAGCTCTCCTTACAAGATACACACTCTGCTTTTGAGAAAAGAGCACTCTTCTACCCTACTGTGTTTCCTATAGGGCCAGAACAGTGATCTTGCTTAAAACAAAAGAGCTGTGCTTCCTACACACAGGGGCCATATCTAGTTCAACTCTGCTTAGGAAACTGACAAGAACAGTAGATCCTCTTCAGTCCAATACACTGTACTTGCTGGGAACATATGCCAGTGCTATTTGCCCTGTGTATGGCAATGGGAGCACAATAGTGACTCTTCTTACCAGAAAACAACTCTTGCTTGTAGGACCAGAAACTGCATGTGATTCAACTCCTTTTAGGACTGGGAAACAAATGCTATCTCGCCTTACAAGAAACACACTCTGCTTTTGAGAAAAGAGCACTCTTCTACTCTACTGTGTTTCCTACGGTGTCCGAACAGTGAGCTTGCTCAGAACAAAAGAACTGTGCTTCCTACACAAATGGGCCATATCTAGTTCAACTCTACTTAGGAAACTGACAAGAACAGTATCTCCTCTTCAGACCAATACACTGTACTTGCTGGGAGCAGACGCGAGTGCTATTTGAACCGTGTTTGGCAATGGGAGCGCAATAGTGACTCTTCTTACCAGAAAACAACTCTTGCTCGTAGGACAAGAATCTACATGGGACTCAACTCTATTTCTGACTGGGAAACAAACACTAGGTTGCCTTAAAGAAACACACTCTGCTTTTGAGAAAAGAGCACTCTTCTACTCTACTGTGTTTCCTATGGTTCTGAACAGTGAGCTTGCTGAGAACAAAGGAACTGTGCTTCCTACATACACGGGCCATATCTAGTTTTATTCTGCTTAAGAAACTGACAAGAACAGTAGCTCCTCTTCAGTCTAATACACTGTACTTGCTGGGAACATATGCGAGTTCTATTTGCATTATGTATGGCAATGGGAGCACAACAGTGACTCTTCTTACCAGAAAAAAAACTCTTGCTCGGAGGAACAGAAACTGCATGTGAATCAACTCCATTTAGGACTGGGAAACAAACGCTAGCTCGCCTTACAAGAAACACACTCTGCTTTTGAGAAAAGAGACACTCTTCTACCCTACTGTGTTTCCTTTAGGGTCAGAACAGTAAGCTTGCTCAGAGCAAAAGAACTGTAATTCCTACACACATGGGCCATATCTAGTTCAACTCTTCTTAGGAAACTGACAAGATCAGTAGCTCATCTTCAGTCCAATTCACTGTTCTTGCTGGGAACAGACATGAGTGCTATTTGCATTGTCTACGGCAATGGAAGCTCAATACTGACTCTTATTATTAGAAAACAACTCTTGCTCATAGGACCTGAAACTGCATGTGATTCATCTTCATTTAGGACTGGGAAACAAACGCTAGCTCGCATTACGAGAAACACAATCTGCTTTTGAGAAAAGAGCACTCTTCTTCTGTACTGTGTTTCCTATTGGGTCAGAACAGTGAGCTTGCTAAGAACAAAAGAACTGTGCTTCCTACACACACGAACCATATCTAGTTCAATTCTGCTTAGGACACTGACAAGAACAGTAGATCCTCTTCAGTCCAATACACTGTACATGCTGGGAAGAGACGCCAGTGCTATTTGCCCTGTGTATGACAATGCGAGCGCAATAGTGACTCTTCTTACCAGAAAACAACTCTTGCTCGTAGGACCAGAAACTGCATGTGATTCGACTCCATTTAGGACTGGGAAACAAACGCTAGCTTGCCTTACAAGAAACACACTCTGCTTTTGAAAAAAGAGCACCCTTCTACTCTACAGTGTTTCCTATGGGTTCCAAACAGTGAGCTTGCTCAGAAAAAAAGAACTGTGCTTCCTACACACACGGGCCATATCTAGTTCAACTCTGCTTAGGAAACTGACAAGAACAGTAGCCACTCTTCAGTCCAATACACTGTACTTGCTGGGAACAGACGCCAGTGCTATTTGCACTGTGTATGGCAATGGGAGCACAATAGTGACTCTTCTTACCAGAAAACAACTCTTGCTCGTAGGACCAGAAACTGCATGTGAATAAACTCCATTTAGGACTGGGAAACAAACACTAGCTCGCCTTACAAGAAACACACTCTACTTTTGAGAAATGAGCATTCTTCTACTCTACTGTGTTTCCTATTGGGCCAGAACAGTGAGCTTGCTCAGAAGAAAAGAACTGTGCTTCCTACACACACGGGTCATATCTAGTTCAACTCTGCTTAGGAAACTGACAAGAACAGTAGCTCCTCTTCAGTCCAATTCACTGTTCTTTCTGGGAACAGACGCGAGTGCTATTTGCACTGTGTATGGCAATGGGAGCACAATAGTGACTCTTCTTACCAGAAAACAACACTGGCTCGTAGGAACAGAAATCTCATGTGATTCAACTTTATTTAGGACTGGGAAACAAACGCTAGCTCGCCTTACAAGAAACACACTCTGCTTTTTAGAAAAGAGCACTATTCTACTCTACTGTGTTTCCTATGGTATCTGAACAGTGAGCTTGCACATAACAAAAGAAGTGTGCTTCCTACACATAGGCCATATCTAGTTCAACTATTCTTAGGAAACTGACAAGAACAGTAGCTCCTCTTCAGTCCAATACACTGTACTTGCTGGGAACAGATGCGAGTGCTATTTGAACTGCGTATGGGAATGGAGCACAGAAGTGACTCTTCTACCAGAAAACAACTCTTGCTCATAGGACCTGAAACTGCATGTGATTCAACTCCATTTAGGACTGGGAAACAAATGCTAGCTCGCCTTATGAGAAACACACTCTGCTTTTGAGAAATGAGCATTCTTCTACTCTACTGTGTTTCCTATAAGGCCAGAAAAGTGATCCTGCTCAGAAAAAGAACTGTACTTGCTAAACACACGGGCCATATCTAGTTCAACTCTCCTTAGGAAACTGACAAGAACAGTTGCTCCTCTTCAGAACAATTCACTGTTCTTGCTGGGAACAGACGCGAGTGCTCTTTGCACTGTGTATGGCAATGGAAGCACAATAGTGACTGTTCTTACCAGAAAACAACTCTTGCTCATATGACCAAAAACTGCATGTGATTCAACTCCACTTTAGACTGGGAAACAAACGCTAGCTCGCCTTATAAGAAACACACTCTGCTGTTGAGAAAAGAGCACTCTTCTATTCTAGTGTTTTTCCTATGGTGTCCGAACAGTGAGCTTGCTCATAACAAAAGAACTGTGCTTCCTACACACGGCCCATATCTAGTTCAACTCTGCTTAGGAAACTGACAAGAACTGTAGCTCCTCTTCGGTCCAATACACTGTACTTGCTGGGAACAGACGCGAGTGCTATTTGCACTGTGTATTAGAATGGAGCACAGAAGTTACTCTTCTACCAGAAAAGAACTCTTCCTCGTAGGACCAGAAACTGCATGTGATTCAACTCCATTTAGGACTGGGAAACAAACACTCGCTCGCCTTACAAGAAACACACTCTGCTTTTGAGAAATGAGCATTCATCTACTCTACTGTGTTTCCTATAAGGCCAGAAAAGTGAGCCTGCTCAGAAAAAAAGAACTGTACCTGCTACACACGGGCCATATGTAGTTCAACTCTGTTTAGGAAACTGACAAGAACAGTAGATCCTTTTCAGTCCAATACACTGTACATGCTGGGATCAGACGCCAGTGATATTTGCCCTGTGTATGACAATGGGAGCACAATAGTGACTCTTCTTACCAGAAAACAACTCTTGCTCGTAGGACCAGAAACTGCATGTGATTCAACTTCATTTAGGACTGGGAAACAAACACTAGCTTGCCTTACAAGAAACACACTCTGCTTTTGAAAAAAGAGCACCCTTCTACTCTACTGTGTTTCCTATGGGTTCCAAACAGTGAGCTTGCTCAGAAAAAAAGAACTGTGCTTATTACACACACGGGCCATATCTAGTTCAACTCTGCTTAGGAACCTGACAAGAACAGTAGCTCCTCTTCAGTCCAATACTCTGTACTTGCTGGGAACAGACGCGAGTGCTATTTGCACTATGTATGGCAATGGGAGCGCAATAGTGACTCTCTTACCACAAAACAACTCTTGCTCGTAGGACCAGAATCTGCACGTGAATCAACTCCATTTAGGACTTTAAACAATCTCTAGCTCGCCTTAGAAGAAACACACTCTGATTTTGAGAAAAGAGCACTCTTCTAATCTACTGTGTTTCCTATAGGGCCAGAACAGTGAGCTTGCTCAGAGCAAAACAACTATGCTTCCTACACACACGAGCCATATCTAGTTCAACTCTCCTTAGGAAACTGACAAGAACAGTTGCTCCTCTTCAGACCAATTCTCTGTTCTTGCTGGGAACAGACACGAGTGCTCTTTGCACTGTGTATGGCAATGGAAGCACAATAGTGACTCTTCTTACCAGAAAACAACTCTTGCTCATAGGACCAGAAACTGCATGTGATTCAACTCCATTTTAGACTGGGAAACAAACGCTAGCTCGCCTTACAAGAAACACACTCTGCTTTTGAGAAAAGAGCACTCTTCTACTCTAGTGTGTTTCCAAAGGTGTCCGAACAGTGAGCTTGATCAGAACAAAAGAACTGTGCTTCCTACACCCACGGGCCATATCTAGTTCAACTCTGCTTAGAAAACTGACAAGAACAGTAGCTCTTCTTCAGTCCAATTCACAGTTCTTGCTGGGAACAGAAGCGAGTGCTATTGGCACTGTGTATGGCAATGGGAGCACAATAGTGACCTTCCTTACCAGAAAGCAACTATTGCTCGTAGGACCAAAAATTGTATGTGATTCAACTCCATTTAGGACTGGGAAACAAACGCTAGCTTGCCTTACAAGAAACACACTCTGCTTTTGAGAAAATAGCTCTCTTCTATTCTACTGTGTTTCTATAGGGTCCGAACAGTGAGCTTGCTCAGAACAAAAGAACTGTGCTTCCTATATACACGGGCCATATCTAGTTCAATTCTGCTTAAGAAACTGACAAGAACAGTAGATCCTCTTCAGTCCAATACACTGTACATGCTGGGAACAGACGTCAGTGCTATTTGCCCTGTGTATGACAATGGGAGCGCAATAGATTCTCTTCATACCAGAAAACAACTCTTGCTTGTAGGACCAGAAACTGCATGTGATTCAACTCCATTTAGGACTGGGAAAAAAACACTAGCTGGCCTTACAAGAAACACACTCTGATTTTGAGAAATAAGCATTCTTCTACTCTACTGTGTTTCCTATAGGGCCAGAACAGTGAGCTTGCTCAGAACAAAAGAACTGTGCTTCTTACACACACGGGCCATATCTAATTCAACTCTGCTTAGGAAACTGACAAGAACAGTAGCTCCTCTTCAGTCCAATTCACTGTTCTTTCTGGAAACAAATGAGAGTGCTATTTGCACTGTGTATGGCAATGGGAGCACAATAGTGACTCTTCTTACCAGAAAACAACTCTTGCTCATAGGACCAGAAATCTCATGTGATTCAACTCCATTTAGGACTGGGAAATAAACGCTAGCTTGCCTTACATGAAACACACTCTGCTGTTGAGAAAAGAGCACTCTTCTACACTAATGTGTTTCCTATGGTGTCCAAACAGTGAGCATGCTTAGAACAAAAGAAATGTGCTTCCTACACACACGGGCCATATCTAGTTCAAATCTGCTTAGAAAACTGACAAGAACAGTAGCACGTCTTCAGTCCAATTCACTGTTCTTGCTGGGAACAGACGCAAGTGCTATTTGTACTGTGTATGGCAATGGGAGCGCAGAAGTGACTCTTCTACCAGAAAACAACTCTTCCTCGTAGGACCAGAAGATGCATGTGATTCAACTGCATTTAGGACTGGGAAACAAACGCTAGCTCGCCTTACAAGAAACACACTCTGCTTTTGAGAAATGAGCATTCTTCTACTCTACTGTGTTTCCTATTGTGCCAGAACAGTGAATTGCTCGGAACAAAAGAACTGTGCTTCCTACACACACGGGCCATATCTAGTTCAACTCTGCTTAGGAAACTGACAAGAACAGAAGATCCTTTTCAGTCCAATACACTGTACATGCTGGAAACAGAAGCCAGTGCTATTTGCCCTCTGTATGACAATGGGAGCACAAGAGTGACTCTTCTTACCAGAAAACAACTCTTGCTCGTAGGACCAGAATCTGCATGTGATTCAACTCCATTTAGGACTGGGAAACAAAAGCTAGCTCGCTTTACAAGAAACACACTCTGCTCTTGAGAAAAGAGCACTCTTCTACTCTACTGTGTTTCCTAAGGGGTCCGAACAGTGACCTTGCTCAGAAAAAAGGAACTGTGATTCTTACAGACACTGGCCATATCTAGTTAAACTCTGCTTAGGAATCTGACAAGAACAGTAGCTCCTCTTAAGTCCAATACACTGTACTTGCTGGAAGCAGAAGTGAGTGCTTTTGCACTGTGTATGGCAATAGGAGCACCATAGTGACTCTTCTTACCAGAAAACAACTCTTGCTCGTAGGACCAGAAACTGCATGGGATTCAACTCTATTTCTGACTGGGAAACAAACACTACCTCGCCTTACAAGAAACATACTCTGCTTTTGAGAAAAGAGCACTCTTCTACTCTACTGTGTTTCCTATTGGGCCAGAACAGTGAGCTTGCTCAGAACAAAAGAACTGTGCTTCCTACACCCACGGGCCATATCTAGTTCAACTCTGCTTCGGAAACTGACAAGAACAGTAGCTCCTCTTCAGTCCAATACACTGTACTTCCTGGGAACAGACGCGAGTGCTATTTGCACTGTGTATGGTATTGGGAGCACAATAGTGACTCTTCTTACTAGAAAACATCTCTTGATCATAGGACTAGAAACTGCATGTGATTCAACTCCATTTAGGACTGGGAAACAAACGCAAGCTTGCCTTACAAGAAACACACTCTGCTTTTAAGAAAAGAGAACTCTTCTGCTCTAGTGTGTTTCCTATGGTGTCTGAACACTGAGCTTGCTCAGAACAAAAGAACTGTGCTTCCTACACCCACGGGCCATATCTAGTTCAACTCTGCTTAGAAAACTGACAAGAACAGTAGCTCCTCTTCAGTGCAATACACTGTACTTGCTGGGAACAGACGCTAGAGCTATTTGCACTGTGTATGGCAATGGGAGCTCAACAGAGACTCTTCTTACCAGAAAACAACTCTTCCTCGAAGCACCAGAAACTGCATGTGTTTCAACTCCATTTAGGACTGGGAAACAAACACTAGCTCGCCTTACAAGAAACACACTCTGCTTTTGAGAAATGAGCATTCTTCTACTCTACTGTGTTTCCTATGGGGCCAGAACAGTGAGCTTGCTCAGAACAAAAGAACTGTGCTTCCTGCAAACAAAGACATATCTAGTTCAACTTTGCTTATGAAACTGACAAGAACAGTAGCTCCTCTTCATTCCAATACACTATACTTGCTGGGAACAGACACGAGTGCTATTTGCACTGTGTATGTCAATGGGAGCGCAATAGTGACTCTTCTTACCAGAAAACAACTCTTGCTCGTAGGACCAAAAATGCATGGGATTCAACTCTATTTAGGACTTGGAAACAATCGCTAGCTCGCCTTACAAGAAACACACTCTGCTTCTGACAAAAGAGCACTCTTCTACTCTAGTGTGTTTCCTATAGGGCCAAAACAGTGAGTTTGCTCAGAACAAAAGAACTGTGCTTCCTACACTCACGGGCCATATCTACCTCAACTCTGCTTAGGAACCTGACAAGAACAGTAGCTTCTCCTAAGTCCAATAAAATGTACTTGCTGACAACAGACGCTAGTGCTCTTTGCACTATGTATGGCAATGGGAGCGCAATAGTGACTCTTCTTAATAGAAAACAACTCTTAGTCCTAGGACCAGAAACTGCATATGAATCAACTCCATTTAGGACAGGGAAACAAACGCTAGCTTGCCTTACAAGAAACACACTCTTCTTTTGAGAAAGAGCATTCTTCTACTCTACTGTGTTTCCTATAGGGCCAGATCAGTGAGCTTGTTCAGAACAAATGAACTGTGCTTCCTACATACACGGGCCATATCTAGTTCAACTCTGGTTAGGAAACTCACAAGAACAGTAGCTCCTCTTCAGTCAAATTCACTGTTCTTGCTGGGAACAGACGCAAGTGCTATTTGCACTGTGTATGGCAATGGGAGCACAATAGTGACTTTCCTTACCAGAAAACAACTCTTGCTCATAGTACCAAAAACTGCATGGGATTCAAATCTATTTAGGACTGAGAAACAAACTCTAGCTCACCTTACAGGAAAAACACTCTGCTTTTGAGAAAAGAGCACTCTTCTTCTCTTCTGTGCTTCCTATAGGGCCAGAACAGTGAGCTTGCTCAGAACAAAAGAACTGTGCTTCCTACACACACGGGCCATATCTAGTTCCACTCTGCTTAGGAGACTGACTAGAACAGTAGCTCCTCTTCAGTCCGATACACTGTACTTGCTGTGAACAGACGCGAGTGCTATTTGCACTGTGTATGGCAATGGGAGCACAGTAGTGACTCTTCTACCAGAAAACAACTCTTCCTCGAAGGACCAGAAACTGCATGTGATTCAACTCAATTTAGGACTGGGAAACAAACAGCAGTTCTCCTTACAAGAAACACACTCTGCTTTTGAGAAATGAGCATTCTTCTACTCTCCTGTGTTTCTTAAAGGGCCAGAAAAGTGAGCTTGCTCAGAAAAATGAACTGTGCTTCCTACACACACGGGCCATATCTAGTTCAACTCTGTTTAGGAAACTGACAAGAACAGTAGCTCCTCTTCAGTCCAATACACTGTACTTGCTAGGAACAGACACCAGTGCTATTTGTCCAGTGTATGAAAATGGGAGCACAATAGTGACTCTTCTTACCCGAAAACAACTCTTGCTTGTAGGAACATAACCTGCATGGGATTCAACTCCATGTAGGACTGGGAAACAAACACTAGCTCGCCTTACAAGAATCACACTCTGCTTTTGAAAAAAGAGCACTCTTCTACTCCAATGTGTTTCCTATGGGATCCGAACAGTGAGCTTGCTCAGAGCAAAAGAGGTGTGCTTCCTACACACACGGGCCATATCTAGTTCAACTCTGCTTAGGAAACTGACAAGAACAGTAGCTCCTCTTCAGTCCAATACACTGTACTTGCTGGGAACAGACGCAAGTGCTATTTGCACTGTGTATGGTATTGGGAGCGCAATAGTGACTCTTCTTACTAGAAAACAACTCTTGATCATAGGACTAGAAACTGCATGTGATTCAACTCCATTTAGGACTGGGAAACAAACGCTAGCTCGCCTTACAAGAAACACACTCTGCTTTTGAGAAATGAGCATTCTTCTACTCTACTATGTTTGCTATGGGGCCAGAACAGTGAGCTGGCTCAGAACTAAAGAACTGTGCTTTCTGCAAACACGGGCCATATCTAGTTCAACTCTGCTTAGGAAACTGACAAGAACAGTAGCTCCTCTTCAGTCCAATACACTGTACTTGCTGGGAACAGACACGAGTGCCATTTGCACTGTGTATGACAATGGGAGCACAATAGTGACTTTCCTTACCAGAAAACAACTCTTGCTCATAGTACCAAAAACTGCATGGGATTCAACTCTATTTTGGACTGGGAAACAAACGCTAGCTCGCCTTACAAGAAACACACTCTGCTTTTGACAAAAGAGCACTCTTCTACTCTTCTGTGCTTCCTATAGGGCCAGAACAGTGAGCTTGCTCAGAACAAAAGAACTGTGCTTCGTACACACAGGGGCCTTATCTATTTCAACTCTGCTTAGGAAACTGACAAGAACAGTAGCTCCTCTTCAGTCCAATTCACTGTTCTTGCTTGGACCAGACGGGAGTACTATTTGCACTGTGTATGGCAATGAGAGCGCAATAGTGACTCTTCTTACCAGAAAACAACTCTTGCTCGTAGGACCAAAAATGCATGGGATTCAACTCTATTTGGGACTTGGAAACAATCGCTAGCTCGCCTTACAAGAAACACACTCGGCTTTTGACAAAAGAGCACTCTTCTACTCTAGAGTGTTTCCTATAGGGCCAAAACAGTGAGTTTGCTCAGAACAAAAGAACTGTGCTTCCTACACTCACGGGCCATATCTACCTCAACTCTGCTTAGGAACCTGACAAGAACAGTAGCTTCTCTTCAGTCCAATAAACTGTACTTGCTGAGAACAGACGCGAGTGCTCTTTGCACTGTGTATGGCAATGGGAGCGCAATAGTGACTCTTCTTACCAGAAAACAACTCTTATTCCTAGGAGCAGAAACTGCATGTGAATCAACTCCATTTAGGACAGGGAAACAAACGCTAGCTTGCCTTACAAGAAACACACTCTTCTTTTGATAAAGAGCATTCTTCTACTCTACTGTGTTTCCTATAGGTCCAGATCAGTGAGCTTGCTCAGAACAAAAAAACTGTGCTTCCTACATACACGGGCCATATCTAGTTCAACTCTGGTTAGGAAACTGACAAGAACAGTAGATCCTCTTTAGTCCAATTCACTGTTCTTGCTGGGAACAGACGGGAGTGCTATTTGCACTGTGTATGGCAATGGGAGCACAATAGTGACTTTCCTTACCAGAAAACAACTCTTGCTCATAGTACCAAAAACTGCATGGGATTCAAATCTATTTAGGACTGAGAAACAAACTCTAGCTCACCTTACAGGAAAAACACTCTGCTTTTGAGAAAAGAGCACTCTTCTTCTCTTCTGTGCTTCCTATAGGGCCAGAACAGTTAGCTTGCTCAGAACAAAAGAAATGTGCTTCCTACACACAGGGGCCATATCTAGTTCCACTCTGCTTAGGAAACTGACTAGAACAGTAGCTCCTCTTCAGTCCAATTCACTGTTCTTTCTGGGAACAGACGCGCGTGCTATTTGCACTGTGTATGGCAATGGAAGCACAATAGTGACTCTTCTTACCAGAAAACAACTCTTGCTCATAGGACCACAAACTGCATGGGATTCAACTCCATGTAGGACTTGAAACAAACACTAGCTCACCTTACATGAAACACACTCTGCTTTTGAGAAATGAGCATTCTTTTACTCTACTGTGTTTCCTATAGGGCCAGAAAAGTGAGCTTGCTCAGAACAAATGAACTGCGCTTCCTACACACGGGCCATATCTAGTTCAACTCTGCTTAGGAAACTTACAAGAACAGTAGCTCCTCTTCAGTCCAATACACTGTACTTGCTAGGAACAGACGCCAGTGCTATTTGCACTGTGTATGGCAATGGGAGCACAATAGTGACTCTTCTTACCAGAAAACAACTCTTGTTCATAGGACCAGAAACTGCATGTGATTCAACTCCATTTAGGACTGGGAAACAAACGCTACCTTGCCTTACAAGAAACACACTCTGCTTTTGAGAAAAGAGCACTCTTCTACTCTACGGTGTTTCCTATAGGGCCAGAACAGTGAACTTGCTCAGAACCAAAGAACTGTGCTTCCTACACACACGGGCCATATCTAGTTCAACTCTCATTAGAAAACTGACGAGAACAGTATCTCCTCTTCAGTCCAATTCACTGTTCTTGCTGGGAACAGACGCGAGTGCTATTTGCACTGTGTATGGCAATGGAAGCACAATAGTGACTCTTCTTACCAGAAAACAATTCTTGCTTGTAGGACCAGAAACTGCATGGGATTCAACTCCAGGTAGGACTGGGAAACAAACGCTAACTTGCCTTACAAGAAACACACTCTGCTTTTGAGAAAAGAGCACTCTTCTACTCTACGGTGTTTCCAATAGGGCCAGAACAGTGAGCTTGCTCAGAGCAAAAGAGCTGTGCTTCCTACACACACGGGCCATATCTAGTTCAACTCTGCTTAGGAAACTTACAAGAACAGTAGCTCCTCTTCAGTCCAATACACTGTACTTCCTGGGAACAGACGTGAGTGCTATTTGCACTGTGTAAGGTATTGGGAGCGCAATAGTGACTCTTCCTACTAGAAAACAACTCTTGATCGTGGGACTAGAAACTGCATGTGATTCAACTCCATTTAGGACTGCAAAACAAACGCTAGCTCACCTTACATGAAACACACTCTGCTTTTCATAAAAGAGCACTCTTCTACTCTAGTGTGTTTCCTATGGTGTCCGAACACTGAGCTTGCTCAGAACAAAAGAACTGTGCTTCCTACACACACAGCCATATCTATTTCAATTCTGCTTAGGAAACTGACAAGAACAATAGATCCTCTTCAGTCCAATACACAGTACATGCTGGGAACAGATGCCAGTGCTATTTGCCCTGTGTATGACAATGGGAGCGCAATAGTGACTCTTCTTACCAGAAAACAACTCTTGTTCCTATGACCAGAAACTGCATGTAATACAACTCCACTTAGGACTGGGAAACAAACGCTAACTTGCCTTACAATAAACACACTGTGCTTTTGAGAAAAGAACACTCTTCTACTTTACTGTGTTCCCTAAGGGGTCCGAACAGTGAGCTTGCTCAGAACAAAAGAACTGTGTTTCCTACACATGGGCCATATCTAGTTCAACTCTGCTTAGGAAACTGACAAGAACAGTAGCTCCTCTTCATTCCAATTCACTGTTCTTGCTGGGAACAGACGCCAGTGCTATTTGCACTGTGTATGGCAAAGGAACACAATAGTGACTCTTCTTACCAGAAAACAACTCTTGCTCTTAGGACCAGAAACTGCATGTGAATCAACTCCATTTAGGACTGGGAAACAATCGCTAGCTCGCCTTACAAGGAACACACTCTGCTTTTGAGAAAAGAGCACTCATCTACTCTAGTGTGTTTCCAATGGTGTCCGAACAGTGAGGTTGCTCAGACCAAAGAACTGTGCTTCCTAAATACACGGGCCATATCTACTTAAACTCTGCTTAGGAAACTGACAAGAACAGTAGCTTCTCTTCAGTACAATACACTGTACTTGCTGGGAACAGACGGGAGAGCTATTTGCACTGCGTATGGCAATGGTAGCACAATAGAGACTCTTCTTACCAGAAAACAACTCTTGCTCATAGGACCAGAAACTGCATGTGATTCATCTCCATTTAGGCCTGGGAAACAAATGCTAGCTCGCCTTACAAGAAACACACTCTACTTTTGAGAAATGAGCATTCATCTACTCTACTGTGTTTCCTATAGGGCCAGAACAGTGAGCTTTCTCAGAACAAAGAACTGTGCTTCCTACACACACGGGCCATATCTAGTTCAACTCTGCTTAGGAAACTGACAAAAACAGTTGCTCTTCTTCTGTCCAATACACGGTACTTGCTGGGAAAAGACGCGAGTGCTATTTGCACTGTGTATGGCAATGGAAGCACAATAGTGACTCTTATTACCAGAAAACAACTCTTGCTCATAGGACCAGAAACTGCATGTGATTCAACTCCATTTAGGACTGGGAAATAATCGCTAGCTCGCCTTACAGGAAACACACTCTGCTTTTGAGAAAAGAGCACTCTTCTACTCTACTGTGTTTCCTATGGGTTCCAAACAGTGAGCTTGCTCAGAACAAAAGAACTGTGCTTCCTACACACATGGATCATATCTAGTTCAACTCTGCTTAGGAAACTGACAAGAACAGTAGCTCCTCTTCAGTCCAATAAACTGTACTTGCTGGGAGCAGACGCGAGTGCTCTTTGCACTATGTATGTCAAAGGGAGCGCAATAGTGACTCTTCTTACCAGAAAACAACTCTTGCTCATAGGACTAGAAACTGCATGTGAATCAACTCTATTTAGGACTGGGAATCAAACGCTAGCTCGCCTTAAAAGAAACACACTCTGCTTCTGAGAAAGAGCACTCTTCTACTCTACTGTGTTTCCTATAGGGCCAGAACAGTGAGCTTGCTCGGAACAAAAGAACTGTGCTTCCTACACACATGGGCCATATGTAGTTCAACTCTCCTTAGGAAACTGACAAGAACAGTAGCTCCTCTTCAGTCCAATTCACTGTTCTTGCTGGGAACAGACGCGAGTTTTATTTGCACTGTGTATGGCAATGGAAGCACAATATTGACTCTTCTAACCATAAAACAACTCTTGCTCGTAGGACCAGAAACTGCATGTGATTCAACTCCATTTAGGACTGGGAAATAATCGCTAGCTCGCCTTACAGGAAACACACTCTGCTTTTGAGAAAAGAGCACTCTTCTACTCTACTGTGTTTCCTATGGTGTCTGATCAGTGAGCTTGCTCATAACAAAAAACTGTGCTTCCTACACACAGGGGCCATATCTACTTCAACTCTGCTTAGGAAACTGACAAGAACAGTAGCTCCTCTTCAGTCCAATACAATGTACTTGCTGGAACAGACGCGAGTGCAATTTGCTCTAGGCATGGCAATGGTAGCGCAATAGTGACTTTCCTTACCAGAAAACAACTCTTGCTCATAGGAACAGAAACTGCATGGAATAAACTGCATTTAGGACTGGGAAACAAACACTAGCTCGCCTTACAAGAAACACACTCTGCTTTTGACAAAAGAGCACTCTTCTACTCTAGTGTGTTTCCTATAGGGCCAGAACAGTGAGCTTGCTCAGAACAAAAGAACTGTGCTTCCTACACATGGGCCATATCTAGTTCAACTCTGCTTAGGAAACTGACAAGAACAGTAGCTCCTCTTCATTCCAATTCACTGTTCTTGCTGGGAACAGAAGCCAGTGCTATTTGCACTGTGTATGGCAAAGGAACACAATAGTGACTCTTCTTTCCAGAAAACAACTCTTGCTCTTAGGACCAGAAACTGCATGTGATTCAACTCCATTTAGGACTGGGAAACAATCGCAGCTCGCCTTACAAGAAACACACTCTGCTTTTGAGAAAAGAGCACTCTTCTAATCTACTGTGTTTCCTATGGGGTCCGAACAGTGAGCTTGCTCAGAACAATGCTGTGCTTCCTAAACACCCAGGCCATATCTAGTTCAACTCTGCTTAGGAAACTGACAAGAACAGTATCTATTCTTCAGTACAATACACTGTACTTGCTTGGAACAGACGCGAGTGCTATTTGCACTGTGTATGGCAATGGGAACGCAATAGTGACTTTCTTTACCAGAAAACAACTCTTGCTCGTAGGACCAAAAACTGCATGTGATTCAACTCCATTTAGGACTGGGATACAAACGCTAGCTCGCCTTACAAGAAAAAACAATCTGCTTTTGAGAAAAGACCACTCTTCTACTCTAGTGTGTTTCCTATGGGGTCCCGAACAGTGAGCTTGCTCAGAAAAAAAAAGAATTGTGCTTCCTAAACACGCGGGCCATATCTAGTTCAGTTCTGCTTAGGAAACTGAACAAGAACAGTAGAACCTCTTCAGTCCAATACACAGTACATGCTGGGAACAGACGCGAGTGCTATTTGCCCTGTGTATGACAATGGGAGCGCAATAGTGTCTCATCTTACCAGAAAAAAACTCTTGCTCATATTACCAGAAACTGCATGGGATTCAACTCAATTTAAGACTGGTAAACAAACGATAGCTCGCCTTGCAAGAAACACACTCTGCTTTTGAGAAAAGAGCACTCTTCTATTCCACTGTGTTTCTTATGGGGCCAGAACAGTGAGCTTGCTCAGAACAGAAGAACTGTGCTTACTACACACACGGGCCATATCTTGTTCAACTCTGCTTAGGAAACTGACAAGAACAGTAGCTCCTCTTCAATCCAATACACTGCACTTGCTGGGAAGAGACGCGAGTCCTATTTGCACTGTATATGGCAATTGGACCACAATAATGACTCTTCTTACCAGAAAACAACTCTTGCTCGTAGGACCAGAAACTGCATGTGATTCAACTCCATTTGTTACTGGGAAACAATCGCTAGCTTGCCTTACAAGAAACCCACTCTGCTTTTGAGAAAAGAGCACTCTTCTACTCTAGTGTGTTTCCTATAGGGCCAGAACAGTGAGCTTGCTCAGAACAAAGAACTGTGCTTCCTGCACACACGGGCCATATCTAGTTCAACTCTGCTTAGGAAACTGACAAGAACAGTAGCTCCTCTTCAGTCCAATACACTGTACTTGCTGGGAACAGACGCGAGTGCTATTTGCACTGTGGATGGCAATGGGAGCACAATAGTAACTCTTCTTACTAGAAAACAACTCTTGATAGTAGGACTAGAAACTGAATGTGATTCAACTCCATTTAGGACTGGGAAACAAACGCTAGCTCGCCTTACAAGAAACACACTCTGCTTTTGACAAAAGAGCACTCTTCTACTCTAGTGTGTTTCCTATGGTGTCCGAACACTGAGCTTGCTCAGAAAAAAAGAACTGTGCTTCCTACACCCACAGGCCATATCTAGTTCAACTCTGCTTAGGAAACTGACAAGAACAGTAGCTCCTCTTCAGTCCAATACACTGTACTTGCTGGGAACAGACAAGAGTGCTATTTGCATTGTGTATCGCAATGGGAGGACAATAGTGACTCTTCTTACTAGAAAACAACTCTTGATCATAGGACTAGAAACAGCATGTGATTCAACTCCATTTAGAACTGGGAAACAAACGCTAGCTCACCTTACAAGAAAAACACTCTACTTTTGAGAAATGAGCATTTTTCTACTCTAGTGTGTTTCTTATAGGGCCAGAACAGTGAGCTTGCTCAGAACAAAAGAACTGTGCTTCCTACACACACGGGCCATATCAAGTTCAACTCTGCTTAGGATACTGACAAGAACAGTAGCTCCACTGCAGTCCAATTCACTGTTCTTGCTGGGAACAGACGCGAGTGCTATTTGCACTGTGTATGGCAATGGAAGCACAGTAGTGACTCTTATTACCAGAAAACAACTCTTGCTCATAGAACCAGAAACTGCATGTGATTCAACTCCATTTAGGACTGGGAAATAATCGCTAGCTCGCCTTACAGGAAACACACTCTGCTTTTGAGAAAAGAGCACTCTTCTACTCTACTGTGTTTCCTATGGTGTCTGAACAGTGAGCTTGCTCATAACAAAAAACTGTGATTCCTACACCCACGGGCCATATCTAGTTCAACTCTGCTTAGGAAACTGACAAGAACAGTAGCTCCTCTTCAGTCCAATACAATGTACTTGCTGGGAACAGACGCGAGAGCAATTTGCTCTGTGTATGGCAATGGTAGCGCAAGCGCAATAGTGACTTTCCTTACCAGAAAACAACTCTGCTCATAGGAACAGAAACTGCATGGGATTAAACTGCATTTAGACTTGGAAACAAACGCTAGCTCGCCTTACAAGAAACATACTCTGCTTTTGAGAAAAGAGCACTCTTCTACTCTAGTGTGTTCCTATGGTGTCCGAACACTGAGCTTGATCAGAACAAAAGAACTGTGCTTCCTACACCCACGGGCCATATCTAGTTCAACTCTGCTTAGGAAACTGACAAGAATAGTAGCTCCTCTTCAGTCCAATACACTGTACTTGCTGGGAACAGACGCGAGTGCTATTTGCACTGTGTATGGCAGTGGGAGCACAATAGTAACTCTTCTTACTAGAAAACAACTCTTGATCGTAGGACTAGAAACTGCATGTGATTCAACTCCACTTAGGACTGGGAAACAAACGCTACCTCGCCTTACAAGAAACACACTCTGCTTTTGAGAAAAGAGCACTCTTCTACTCTAGTGTGTTTCTTATGGTGTCCGAACACTGAGCTTGCTCAGAACAAAAGAACTGTGCTTCCTACACACACGGGCCATATCTAGTACAACTCTGCTTAGGAAACTGACAAGAACAGTAGCTCTTCTTCTGTCCAATACACAGTACTTGCTGGGAAAAAACGCGAGTGCTATTTGCACTGTGTATGGCAATGGGAGTGCAATAGTAACTCTTCTTACTAGAAAACAGCTCTTGATTGTAGGACTAGAAACTAAATGTGATTCAACTCCATTTAGGACTGTGAAACAAACGCTAGCTCGCCTTACAAGAAACACACTCTGCTTTTGAGAAAGAGCACTCTTCTACTCTAGTGTGTTTCCTATGGTGTCCGAACACTGAGCTTGTTCAGAACAAAAGAACTGTGCTTCCTACACACATGGGCCATATCTAGATCAACTCGGCTTAGGAAACTGACAAGAACAGTAGCTCCTCTTCAGTCCAATACACTGTACTTGCTGGGAACAGACGCGAGAGTTATTTGCACTGTATATGGCAATGGGAGCGCAATACTCTTCATACCAGAAAACAACTCTTGCTTGTAGGACCAGAAACTGCATGTGATTCAACTCCATTTACGACTGGGAAATAAAAGCTAGCTTGCCTTACAAGAAAAACACTCTACTTTTGAGAAATGAGCATTCTTCTACTCTACTGTGTTTCCTAAAGGGCCAGAACAGTGAGCTTGCTCAGAACAAAAGAACTGTGCTTCCTAAAGACACGCGCCATATCTAGTTCAACTCTGCTTAGGATACTGACAAGAACAGTAGCTCCACTTCAGTCCAATTCACTGTTCTTGCTGGGAACAGACGCGAGTGCTATTTGCACTGTGTATGGCAATGGAAGCACAATAGTGACTCTTACTACCAGAAAACAACTCTTGCTCATAGGACCAGAAACTGCATGGGATTCAACTCCATTTAGGACTGGGAAATAATTGCTAGCTCGCCTTATAGGAAACACACTCTGCTTTTGAGAAAAGAGCACTCTTTTAATCTACTGTGTTTCCTATGGTGTCCGAACACTGAGCTTGCTCAGAACAAACGAACTGTGATTCTACACCCACGGGCCATATCTAGTTCAACTCTGCTTAGGAAACTGACAAGAACAGTAGCTCTTCTTCAGTCCAATACACTGTACTTGCTGGGAACAGACGCGAGAGCAATTTGTACTGTGTATGGCAATGGAGCACAATAGAGACTCTTCTTACCAGAAAACAACTCTTCCTCATAGGACAAGAAACTGCATGTGATTCATCTCCATTTAGGCCTGGAAACAAATGCTAGCTCGCCCTACAGAAACACACTCTGCTTTTGAGAAATGAGCATTCATCTACTCTACTGTGTTTCCTATAGTGCCAGAACACTGAGCTTGCTCAGAACAAAAGAACTGTGCTTCTTACACACACGGGCCATATCTAGTTCAACTCTGCTTAAGAATCTGACAAGAACAGTAGCTCTTCTTCAGTCCAATACACGATACTTGCTGGGAAAAGACGCGAGTGCTATTTGCACTGTGTATGGCAATGGGAGTGCAATAGTAACTCTTCTTACTAGAAAACAGCTCTTGATCGTAGGACTAGAAACTGCATGTGATTCAACTCCATTTAGGACTGTGAAACAAACGCTAGCTCGCCTTACAAGAAACACACTCTGCTTTTGAGAAAAGAGCACTCTTCTACTCTACTGTTTTTCCTATAGTGCCTGAACAGTGAGCTTGCTCAGAACAAAAGAACTGTGCTTCCTACACACACGGCCATATCTAGTTCAATTCTGCTTAGGAAACTGACAAAAACAGTAGCTCCTCTTCAGTCCAATTCACTGTTCTTGCTGGGAACAGACGCGAGTTTTATTTGCACTGTGTATGGCAATGGGAGCACAATAGTGACTCTTCTTACCAGAAAACAACTCTTGCTCTTAGGACCAGAAACTGCATGTGATTCAACTCCATTTAGGACTGGGAAACAACAGCTAGCTCGCCTTACAAGAAAAACACTCTACTTTTGAGAAATGAGCATTTTTCTACACTACTGTGTTTCCTATAGGGCCAGAACAGTGAGCTTGCTCAGAACAAAAGAACTGTGTTTCCTACACACACGCGCCATATCTAGTTCAACTCTGCTTAGGATACTGACAAGAACAGTAGCTCCACTTCAGTCCAATTCACTGTTCTTGCTGGCAACAGACGCGAGTGCTATTTGCACTGTGTATGGCAATGGAAGCACAATATTGACTCTTCTAACCATAAAACAACTCTTGCTCGTAGGACCAGAAACTGCATGTGATTCAACTCCATTTAGGACTGGGAAATAATCGCTAGCTCGCCTTACAGGAAACACACTCTGCTTTTGAGAAAAGAGCACTCTTCTACTCTACTGTGTTTCCTATGGTGTCTGAACAGTGAGCTTGCTCATAACAAAAAACTGTGCTTCCTACACACAGGGGCCATATCTACTTCAACTCTGCTTAGGAAACTGACAAGAACAGTAGCTCCTCTTCAGTCCAATACAATGTACTTGCTGGGAACAGACGCGAGTGCAATTT
Source organism: Peromyscus eremicus (assembly GCF_949786415.1). Taxonomy (NCBI): domain Eukaryota; kingdom Metazoa; phylum Chordata; class Mammalia; order Rodentia; family Cricetidae; genus Peromyscus; species Peromyscus eremicus. Next base: position 341,726 of record NW_026734430.1, read on the forward strand.
GCTCTGTGCATGGCAATGGTAGCGCAATAGTGACTTTCCTTACCAGAAAACAACTCTTGCTCATAGGAACAGAAACTGCATGGAATAAACTGCATTTAGGACTGGGAAACAAACACTAGCTCGCCTTACAAGAAACACACTCTGCTTTTGACAAAAGAGCACTCTTCTACTCTAGTGTGTTTCCTATAGGGCCAGAACAGTGAGCTTGCTCAGAACAAAAGAACTGTGCTTCCTACACATGGGCCATATCTAGTTCAACTCTGCTTAGGAAACTGACAAGAACAGTAGCTCCTCTTCATTCCAATTCACTGTTCTTGCTGGGAACAGAAGCCAGTGCTATTTGCACTGTGTATGGCAAAGGAACACAATAGTGACTCTTCTTTCCAGAAAACAACTCTTGCTCTTAGGACCAGAAACTGCATGTGATTCAACTCCATTTAGGACTGGGAAACAATCGCAGCTCGCCTTACAAGAAACACACTCTGCTTTTGAGAAAAGAGCACTCTTCTAATCTACTGTGTTTCCTATGGGGTCCGAACAGTGAGCTTGCTCAGAACAATAGAGCTGTGCTTCCTAAACACCCAGGCCATATCTAGTTCAACTCTGCTTAGGAAACTGACAAGAACAGTATCTATTCTTCAGTACAATACACTGTACTTGCTTGGAACAGACGCGAGTGCTATTTGCACTGTGTATGGCAATGGGAACGCAATAGTGACTTTCTTTACCAGAAAACAACTCTTGCTCGTAGGACCAAAAACTGCATGTGATTCAACTCCATTTAGGACTGGGATACAAACGCTAGCTCGCCTTACAAGAAAAACAATCTGCTTTTGAGAAAAGACCACTCTTCTACTCTAGTGTGTTTCCTATGGGGTCCGAACAGTGAGCTTGCTCAGAAAAAAAAGAATTGTGCTTCCTAAACACGCGGGCCATATCTAGTTCAGTTCTGCTTAGGAAACTGAACAAGAACAGTAGAACCTCTTCAGTCCAATACACAGTACATGCTGGGAACAGACGCGAGTGCTATTTGCCCTGTGTATGACAATGGGAGCGCAATAGTGTCTCATCTTACCAGAAAAAAACTCTTGCTCATATTACCAGAAACTGCATGGGATTCAACTCAATTTAAGACTGGTAAACAAACGATAGCTCGCCTTGCAAGAAACACACTCTGCTTTTGAGAAAAGAGCACTCTTCTATTCCACTGTGTTTCTTATGGGGCCAGAACAGTGAGCTTGCTCAGAACAAAAGAACTGTGCTTACTACACACACGGGCCATATCTTGTTCAACTCTGCTTAGGAAACTGACAAGAACAGTAGCTCCTCTTCAATCCAATACACTGCACTTGCTGGGAAGAGACGCGAGTCCTATTTGCACTGTATATGGCAATTGGACCACAATAATGACTCTTCTTACCAGAAAACAACTCTTGCTCGTAGGACCAGAAACTGCATGTGATTCAACTCCATTTGTTACTGGGAAACAATCGCTAGCTTGCCTTACAAGAAACCCACTCTGCTTTTGAGAAAAGAGCACTCTTCTACTCTAGTGTGTTTCCTATAGGGCCAGAACAGTGAGCTTGCTCAGAACAAAGAACTGTGCTTCCTGCACACACGGGCCATATCTAGTTCAACTCTGCTTAGGAAACTGACAAGAACAGTAGCTCCTCTTCAGTCCAATACACTGTACTTGCTGGGAACAGACACGAGTGCTATTTGCACTGTGGATGGCAATGGGAGCACAATAGTAACTCTTCTTACTAGAAAACAACTCTTGATAGTAGGACTAGAAACTGAATGTGATTCAACTCCATTTAGGACTGGGAAACAAACGCTAGCTCGCCTTACAAGAAACACACTCTGCTTTTGACAAAAGAGCACTCTTCTACTCTAGTGTGTTTCCTATGGTGTCCGAACACTGAGCTTGCTCAGAAAAAAAGAACTGTGCTTCCTACACCCACAGGCCATATCTAGTTCAACTCTGCTTAGGAAACTGACAAGAACAGTAGCTCCTCTTCAGTCCAATACACTGTACTTGCTGGGAACAGACAAGAGTGCTATTTGCATTGTGTATGGCAATGGGAGGACAATAGTGACTCTTCTTACTAGAAAACAACTCTTGATCATAGGACTAGAAACAGCATGTGATTCAACTCCATTTAGAACTGGGAAACAAACGCTAGCTCACCTTACAAGAAAAACACTCTACTTTTGAGAAATGAGCATTTTTCTACTCTAGTGTGTTTCCTATAGGGCCAGAACAGTGAGCTTGCTCAGAACAAAAGAACTGTGCTTCCTACACACACGGGCCATATCAAGTTCAACTCTGCTTAGGATACTGACAAGAACAGTAGCTCCACTTCAGTCCAATTCACTGTTCTTGCTGGGAACAGACGCGAGTGCTATTTGCACTGTGTATTGCAATGGAAGCACAATAGTGACTCTTATTACCAGAAAACAACTCTTGCTCATAGAACCAGAAACTGCATGTGATTCAACTCCATTTAGGACTGGGAAATAATCGCTAGCTCGCCTTACAGGAAACACACTCTGCTTTTGAGAAAAGAGCACTCTTCTACTCTACTGTGTTTCCTATGGTGTCTGAACAGTGAGCTTGCTCATAACAAAAAACTGTGATTCCTACACCCACGGGCCATATCTAGTTCAACTCTGCTTAGGAAACTGACAAGAACAGTAGCTCCTCTTCAGTCCAATACAATGTACTTGCTGGGAACAGACGCGAGAGCAATTTGCTCTGTGTATGGCAATGGTGCGCAATAGTGACTTTCCTTACCAGAAAACAACTCTTGCTCATAGGAACAGAAACTGCATGGGATTAAACTGCATTTAGACTTGGAAACAAACGCTAGCTCGCCTTACAAGAAACATACTCTGCTTTTGAGAAAAGAGCAGTCTTCTACTCTAGTGTGTTTCCTATGGTGTCCGAACACTGAGCTTGATCAGAACAAAAGAACTGTGCTTCCTACACCCACGGGCCATATCTAGTTCAACTCTGCTTAGGAAACTGACAAGAATAGTAGCTCCTCTTCAGTCCAATACACTGTACTTGCTGGGAACAGACGCGAGTGCTATTTGCACTGTGTATGGCAGTGGGAGCACAATAGTAACTCTTCTTACTAGAAAACAACTCTTGATCGTAGGACTAGAAACTGCATGTGATTCAACTCCACTTAGGACTGGGAAACAAACGCTACCTCGCCTTACAAGAAACACACTCTGCTTTTGAGAAAAGAGCACTCTTCTACTCTAGTGTGTTTCTTATGGTGTCCGAACACTGAGCTTGCTCAGAACAAAAGAACTGTGCTTCCTACACACACGGGCCATATCTAGTACAACTCTGCTTAGGAAACTGACAAGAACAGTAGCTCTTCTTCTGTCCAATACACAGTACTTGCTGGGAAAAAACGCGAGTGCTATTTGCACTGTGTATGGCAATGGGAGTGCAATAGTAACTCTTCTTACTAGAAAACAGCTCTTGATTGTAGGACTAGAAACTAAATGTGATTCAACTCCATTTTGGACTGTGAAACAAACGCTAGCTCGCCTTACAAGAAACACACTCTGCTTTTGAGAAAAGAGCACTCTTCTACTCTAGTGTGTTTCCTATGGTGTCCGAACACTGAGCTTGTTCAGAACAAAAGAACTGTGCTTCCTACACACATGGGCCATATCTAGATCAACTCGGCTTAGGAAACTGACAAGAACAGTAGCTCCTCTTCAGTCCAATACACTGTACTTGCTGGGAACAGACGCGAGAGTTATTTGCACTGTATATGGCAATGGGAGCGCAATACTCTTCATACCAGAAAACAACTCTTGCTTGTAGGACCAGAAACTGCATGTGATTCAACTCCATTTACGACTGGGAAATAAAAGCTAGCTTGTCTTACAAGAAAAACACTCTACTTTTGAGAAATGAGCATTCTTCTACTCTACTGTGTTTCCTAAAGGGCCAGAACAGTGAGCTTGCTCAGAACAAAAGAACTGTGCTTCCTAAAGACACGCGCCATATCTAGTTCAACTCTGCTTAGGATACTGACAAGAACAGTAGCTCCACTTCAGTCCAATTCACTGTTCTTGCTGGGAACAGACGCGAGTGCTATTTGCACTGTGTATGGCAATGGAAGCACAATAGTGACTCTTATTACCAGAAAACAACTCTTGCTCATAGGACCAGAAACTGCATGGGATTCAACTCCATTTAGGACTGGGAAATAATTGCTAGCTCGCCTTACAGGAAACACACTCTGCTTTTGAGAAAAGAGCACTCTTTTAATCTACTGTGTTTCCTATGGTGTCCGAACACTGAGCTTGCTCAGAACAAAAGAACTGTGATTCCTACACCCACGGGCCATATCTAGTTCAACTCTGCTTAGGAAACTGACAAGAACAGTAGCTCTTCTTCAGTCCAATACACTGTACTTGCTGGGAACAGACGCGAGAGCAATTTGTACTGTGTATGGCAATGGGAGCACAATAGAGACTCTTCTTACCAGAAAACAACTCTTCCTCATAGGACAAGAAACTGCATGTGATTCATCTCCATTTAGGCCTGGGAAACAAATGCTAGCTCGCCCTACAAGAAACACACTCTGCTTTTGAGAAATGAGCATTCATCTACTCTACTGTGTTTCCTATAGTGCCAGAACACTGAGCTTGCTCAGAACAAAAGAACTGTGCTTCCTACACACACGGGCCATATCTAGTTCAACTCTGCTTAAGAATCTGACAAGAACAGTAGCTCTTCTTCAGTCCAATACACGATACTTGCTGGGAAAAGACGCGAGTGCTATTTGCACTGTGTATGGCAATGGGAGTGCAATAGTAACTCTTCTTACTAGAAAACAGCTCTTGATCGTAGGACTAGAAACTGCATGTGATTCAACTCCATTTAGGACTGTGAAACAATCGCTAGCTCGCCTTACAAGAAACACACTCTGCTTTTGAGAAAAGAACACTCTTCTACTCTACTGTGTTTCCTATAGGGCCAGAACAGTGAGCTTGCTCAGAACAAAAGAACTGTGCTTCCTACACACACGCGCCATATCTAGTTCAACTCTGCTTAGGATACTGACAAGAACAGTAGCTCCACTTCAGTCCAATTCACTGTTCTTGCTGGCAACAGACGCGAGTGCTATTTGCACTGTGTATGGCAATGGAAGCACAATATTGACTCTTCTAACCATAAAACAACTCTTGCTCGTAGGACCAGAAACTGCATGTGATTCAACTCCATTTAGGACTGGGAAATAATCGCTAGCTCGCCTTACAGGAAACACACTCTGCTTTTGAGAAAAGAGCACTCTTCTACTCTACTGTGTTTCCTATGGTGTCTGAACAGTGAGCTTGCTCATAACAAAAAACTGTGCTTCCTACACACACGGGCCATATCTACTTCAACTCTGCTTAGGAAACTGACAAGAACAGTAGATCCTCCTCAGTCCAATACACTGTACATGCTGGGAACAGACACCCGTGCTATTTGCCCTGTGTATGACAATGGGAGCGTAATTGTGACTCTTCTTACCAGAAAACAACTCTTGCTCGTAGGAGCAGAAACTGCATTGGATTCAACTCCATTTATGACTGGGAAACGAATCCTAGCTCGCCTTACAAGAAACCCACTCTGCTTCTGAAAAAGAGCACTCTTCTACTCTACTGTGTTTCCTATGGTGTCCGAACAGTGAGCTTGCTCAGAAAAAAAGAACTCTGCTTCCTACAAACACGGGCCATATCTAGTTCAACTCTGCTTAGGAAACTGACAAGAACAGTATCTCCTCTTCAGTCCAATACACTGTACTTGCTGAGAGCAGACACGAGTGCTATTTGCACTGTGTATGGCAATGGGAGCACAATAGTGACTCTTCTTACCAGAAAACAACTCTTGCTCGTAGGACCAGAAACTGCATGGGATTCAACTTCGTTTCTGACTAGGAAACAAACACTAGCTAGCCTTACAAGAAACACACTCTGCTTTTGAGAAAAGAGCATTCTTCTATTCTACTGTGTTTCCTATAGGGCCAGAACAGTGAGCTTGCTCAGAACAATAGAACTGTGCTTCCTACACACACGGACCATATCTAGTTCAACTCTTCTTAGGAAACTGACAAAAACATTAGCTCCTCTTCAGTCCAATACACTGTACGTCCTGGGAACAGACGCGAGTGCTATTTGCACTGTGTATGGCAAAGGGAGCACAATAGTGACTTTCCTTACCAGAAAACAACTCTTGCTCATAGTAGCAGAAACTGCATGTGCTTCAATTCCATGTAGGACTGGGAAACAAACGCTAGCTCCCCTTACAAGAAACACACTCTGCTTGTGAGAATAGAGCATTCTTCTACTCTACTGTGTTTCCTAAAGGGCCAGAACAGTGAGCTTGCTCAGAACAAAAGAACTGTGCTTCCTACACACGGGCCATATCTAGATCAACTCTGCTTAGGAAACTGACAAGAACAGTAGCTCCTCTTCAGTCCAATACACTGTACTTGCTAGGAGCAGACGCTAGTGCTATTTGCACTGTGTATGGCAATGAGAGCGCAATCGTGACTCTTCTTACCAGAAAACAACTCTTGCTCGTAGGACCAGAAACTGCATGGGATTCAACTTCATTTCTCACTGGGAAACAAACACTAGCTAGCCTTGCAAGAAACACACTATGCTTTTGAGAAAAGAGCACTCTTCTACTCTACTGTGTTTCCTATGGGGTCCAAATAGTGAGCTTGCTCAGAACAAAAGAACTGTGCTTCCTACACACATGGGCCATATCTAGTTCAAATCTGCTTTGGAAACTGACAAGAACAGTAGCTCCTCTTCAGTCCAATACACTGTACTTGCTGGGAGCAGACGCGAGTGCTATTTGGCCTGTGTATGGCAATGGGAGCACCATGGTGACTTTCCTTACCAGAAAACAACTCTTGCTCGTAGTACCAGAAACTGCATGTGATTCAATTCCATTTAGGACTGGGAAACAAATGCTAGCTCGACTTACAAGAAACACACTCTGCTTTTGAGAAAAGAGCACTCTTCTGCTCTACTGTGTTTCCTAAAGGGCCAGAACAGTGAGCTTGCTCAGAACAAAAGAACTGTGCTTCCTACACACACGGGCCATATCTAGTTCAACTCTGCTTAGGAAACTGACAAGAAGAGTAGATCCTCTTCAGTCCAATACACTTTACATGCAGGGAACAGACGCCCATGCTATTTGCCCTGTGTATGACAATGGGAGCACAATAGTGACTCTTCTTACCAGAAAACAACTCTTGCTCGTAGGACCAGAAACTGCATGGGATTCAACTCCATTTAGGACTGGGAAAAAACGCTAGCTTGCCTTGCAAGAAACACACTATGCTTTTGAGAAAAGAGCACTCTTCTACTCTACTGTGTTTCCTATGGGGTCCAAATAGTGAGCTTGCTCAGAACAAAAGAACTGTGCTTCCTACACACATGGGCCATATCTAGTTCAAATCTGCTTTGGAAACTGACAAGAACAGTAGCTCCTCTACTGTACAATACACTGTACTTGCTGGGAACAGATGCGAGTGCTATTTGCACTGTGTATGGAAATGGGAGCGCAATAGTGAATCTTTTTACCAGAAAACAACTGTTGCTCGTAGGACCAGAAACTGCATGTGATTCAACTCCATTTAGGACTGGAAAACAAACGCTAGCTCACCTTACAAGAAACACACTCTGCTTTTGAGAAAAGAGCACTCTTCTACTCTACTGTGTTTCCTATAGGGCCAGAACAGTGAGCTTGCTCAGAACAAAAGAACTGTGCTTCCTATACACACGGGCCATATCTAGTTCAACTCTGCTTAGGAAACTGACAAGAACAGTAGATCCTCTTCAGTCTAACACACTGTACATGCTGGGAACAGATGCCAGTGCTATTTGCCCTGTGTATGGCAATGGGAGCGCAATAGTGACTCTTCTTACCAGAAAACAACTCTTGCTCATAGGACCAGAAACTGCATGGGATTCAACTCCATTTAGGATTGGCAAACAAACGCTAGCTCGCCTTACAAGAAACACACTCTGCTTTTGAGGAGAGAGCACTCTTCTACTCTACTGTGTTTCCTATAGGGCCAGAAGAGTGAGCTTGCTCAGAACAAAAGAACTGTGCTTCCTACACACACGGGCCATTTCTAGTTCAACTCTGCTTTGGAAACTGACAAGAACAGTAGATCCTCTTCAGTCCAATACATTGTACATGCTGGGAAAAAACGTCAGTGCTATTTGCGCTGTGTATGACAATGGGAGCATAAAAGTGACTCTTCTTACCAGAAAACAACTCTTGCTCGTAGGACCAGAAACTGCATGGGATTCACCTCCATTTAGGACTGGGAAACATACGCTAGCTTGCCTTACAAGAAACACACTCTGCTTTTGAGAAAAGAGCACTCTTCTACTCTACTGTTTTTCCTACGGGGTCCGAACAGTGAGTTTGCTCAGAACAAAAGAACTTCGCTTCCTACACACACGGTCCATATCTAGTTCAACTCTGGTTAGAAAACTGACAAGAACAGTATCTACTCTTCTGTCCAATACACTGTACTTGTTGGGAACAGACTCGAGTGCTATTTGCACTATGTATGGCAATGGGAGCACAATAGTGACTCTTCTTACCAGAAAACAACTCTTGCTCGTAGGACCAGAAACTGCATGGGATTCAGCTTCGTTTCTGACTGGGAAACAAACACTAGCTAGCCTTACAAGAAACGCACTCTGCTTTTGAGAAAAGAGCATTCTTCTACTCTACTGTGTTTCCTATAGGGCCAGAACAGTGAGCTTGCTCAGAACATTAGAACTGTGCTTCCTACACACACGGACCATATCTAGTTCAACTCTTCTTAGGAAACTGACAAAAACATTAGCTCCTCTTCAGTCCAATACACTGTACGTCCTGGGAACAGACGCGAGTGCTATTTGCACTGTGTAAGGCAAAGGGAGCACAATAGTGACTTTCCTTACCAGAAAACAACTCTTGCTCGTAGTACCAGAAACTGCATGTAATTCAAATCCATTTAGGACTGGGAAACAAACTCTAGCTCACCCTACAAGAAACACACTCTGCTTTTGAGAAAAGAGCACTCTTCTACTCTACTGTGTTTCCTATAGGGCCAGAACAGTGAGCTTGCTCAGAACAAAAGAACTGTGCTTCCTACACACACGGGCCATATCTAGTTCAACTCTGCTTAGGAAACTGACAAGAACAGTAGCTCCTCTTCAGTCCAATACACTGTACTTGCTGGGAACAGACGCGAGTGCTATTTGCAATGTGTATGGCAAAGGGAGCGCAATCGTGACTCTTCTTACCAGAAAACAACTCTTGCTCGTAGGACAAGAAACTGCATGGGATTCAACTCCATTTCTGACTGGGAAACAAACACTAGCTCGCCTTATAAGAAACACACACTGCTTTTGAGAAAAGCGCACTCTTCTACTCTACTGTGTTTCTTATCGGATCCGAACAGTGAGCTTGCTCAGAACAAAGGAACTGTGCTTCCTACACACACGGGCCATATCTAGTTGAACTCTGCTTAGGAAACTGACAAGAACAGTAGCTGATCTTCAGTCCAATACACTGTACTTGATGGGAACAGACGTGAGTCCTCTTTGTACTGTGTGTGCCAATGGGAGCGCAATAGTGACTTTCCTTACTAGAACACAACTCCTGCTCCTAGGATCAAAAACTGCATGTGATTCAACTCCATTTAGGACTGGAAAACAAACACTAGCTCGCCTTACAAGAAACACACTCTGCTTTTGAGGAAGAGCACTCTTCTACCCAACTGTGTTTCCTATGGGGTCCGAACAGTGAGCTTGCTCAGAACAAAAGAACTGTGCTTCCTACACACACGGGCCATATATAGTTCAAATCTGCTTAGGAAACTGACAAGAACAGTAGATCCTCTTCAGTTCAATACACTGTGCATGCTGGAAACAGACGCCAGTGCTATTTGCCCTGTGTATGACAATGGGAGCGTAATAGTGACTCTTCTTACCAACAACAACTCTTCCTGGTAGGACCAGAAACTGCATGTGATTCAACTCCATTTAGGACTGGGAAACAAACGCTAGCTTTCCTTTCAAGAAACACACTCTGCTTTTGAGAAAAGGGCACTCTTCGATTCTACTTTGTTTCCTATGGGGTCCGAAGAGTTAGCTTGCTCAGAAAAAAAGAACTGTGCTTCCTACACACATGGGCCATATCTAGTTCAACTCTGCTTAGGAAACTGACAAGAACAGTAGCTCCTCTTAAGTCCAATACACTGTACTTAATGGGAACAGACGTGAGTGCTATTTGCACTGTGTGGTAATGGGAGCGCAATAATGACTTTCATTACCAGAAAATAACTCTTGCTCGTAGGACCAGAAACTTCATATGATTCAACTCCATTTAGAACTCGGAAACAAACGCTAGCTCGCCTTACAATAAACACACTCTTCTTTTGAGAAAAGAGCACTCTTCCACTCTACTGTGTTTCCTATGGGATCCGAACAGTGAGCTTGCTCAGAAAAAAAGAACTGTGCTTCCTACACACACCGGCAATATCTAGTTGAACTGTGCTTAGGAATCTGACAAGAACAGTAGCTCATCTTCAGTCCAATACAATGTACTTCCTGGTAAAAGACGCGAGTGCTATTTGCACTGTTTATGGCAATGGGAGCGCAATAGTGACTTTCCTTACCAGAAAACAACTCTTGCTCCTAGGAGCAAAAACTGCATGGGATTCAACTCCATTTAGGACTGGGAAAAAAACGCTAGCTAGCCTTACAAAAAACACACTCTGCTTTTGAGAAAAGAGCTCTCTTCTACTCTACTGTGTTTCCTATAGGGCCAAAACATTGAGCTTGCTAAGAACAAAAGAAATGTGCTTCCTACACACGGCCATATCTAGTTCAATTCTGCTTAGGAAACTGACAAGAACAGTAGATCCTCTTCAGTCCAATACACTGTACTTGCTGGGAACAGACTCCAGGGCAATTTGCCCTGTGTATGACAATGGGAGCGCAATAGTGACTCTTCTTACCAGAAAACAACTCTTGCTCGTAGGACCAGAAACTGCATGTGATTCAACTCCATTTAGGACTGGGAAACAAACGCTAGCTCACCTTACAAGAAACACACTCTGCTTTTGAGAAAAGAGCACTCTTCTACTCTACTGTGTTTCCTATCGTTCTAGAATATTGAGCTTGCTCAGAACAAAAGAACTGTGCTTCCTACACACACGGCCATATCTAGTTCAATTCTGCTTAGGAAACTGACAAGAACAGTAGCTCCTCTTCAGTCCAATACACTGTACTTGCTGGGAACAGATGCGAGTGCTATTTGCTCTGTGTATGACAATGGGAGCACAATAGTGACTCTTCTTACCAGAAAACAACTCTTGCTCGTAGGACCAGAAACTGCATGTGATTCAACTCCATTTAGGACTGGGAAACAAACGATAGCATGCCTTACATAAACACACTCTGCTTTTGAGAAAAGAGCAATCTTCTACTCTACTGTGTTTCCTATAGGTTCAGAATAGTGAGCTTGCTCAGAAGAAAAGAACTGTGCTTTCCTACACACACGGGTCATATCTAGTTTAACTGTGCTTAGGAAACTGACAAGAACCCTAGCTCCTCTTCAGTCCAATACACTGTACTTGCTGGGAACTGACGCGAGTGCTATTTGCACTGTGTATGGCAATGGGAGCACAATAGTGACTCTTCTTACCAGAAAACAACTCTTGCTCGTAGGACCAGAAACTGCATGGGATTCAACTCCATTTAGGACTTGGAAACAAAAGCTAGCTCTTCTACCAGAATCATACTCTGCTATTGAGAAAAGAGCACTCTTCTACTCTACTGTTTTTCCTATAGGGCCAGAATAGTGAGCTTGCTCAGAAGAAAAGAACTGTGCTTCCTACACACACGGCCATATCTAGTTCAATTCTGCTTAGGAAACTGTCAAGAATAGTAGATCCTCTTCAGTCCAATACACTGTACTTGCCTGGAACAGAAGACAGTGCTATTTGCACTGTGTATGACAATGGGAGTGCAATAGCGACTCTTCTTACCAGAAAACAACTATTGCACGTAGGACCAGAAACTGCAGGTGATTCAACTCCATTTAGGACTGGGAAACAAACGCTAGCTCGCCTTACAAGAAACACACTCTGCTTTTGAGAAAAGAGCACACTTCTACTCTACTGGGTTTCCTATGGGGTCCGAACAGTGAGCTTGCTCGGAACAAAACAACTGTGCTTCCTACACACACGAGCTATATCTAGTTCAACTCTGCTTAGGAAACTTTCAAGAACAGTAGCTCCTCTTCAGTCCAATACACTGTACTTGCTGGGAACAGATGCGAGTGCTATTTGCCCTGTGTATGACAATGGGAGCACAATAGTGACTCTTCTTACCAGAAAACAACTCTTTCTCTTAGGACCAGAAACTGCATGGGATTCAACTCCATTTCCTACTGGGAAACAAACACTAGCTCGCCTTACAAGAAACATACTCTGCTTTTGAGAAAAGAGCACTCTTCTACTCTACTGTGTTTTCTAAGGGGTCCGAAGAGTGAGCTTGCTCAGAACAAAAGAACTGTGCATCCTACACACACGAGCCATATCTAGTTCAACCCTGCTTAGGAAACTGACAAGAACAGTAGCTCCTCTTCAGTACAATTCACTGCACATGCTGGGAACAGACGCCAGCGCTATTTGCCCTGTGTATGACAATGGGAGCTCAATAGTGACTCTTCTTACCAGAAAACAACTCTTGCTCGTAGGACCAGAAACTGCATGAGATTCAACTCCATTTAGGACTGGGAAACAAACACTAGCTTGCCTTACAAGAAACACACTCTGCTTTTGAGAAAAGAGCACTCTTCTACTCTACTGTGTTTCCTATGGGGTCTGAACAAAGAGCTTGCTCAGAACAGAAGCACTGTGCTTCCTACACACACGGACCATATCTAGTTCAACTCTGCTTAGGAAACTGACAAGAACAGTACCTCCTCTTCAGTCCAATACACTGTACTTGATGGGAACAGACACGAGTCCTCTTTGTACTCTGTGTGGCAATGGGAGCGCAATAGTGACTTTCCTTACCAGAAAACAACTCTTGCTCCTAGGATCAAAAACTGCATGTGATTCAACTCCATTTAGGACTGGGAAACAAATGCTACCTCCAATTACAAGAAACACATTCTGCTTTTGAGAGAAGATCACTCTTCTACTCTACTGTGTTTCATATAGGGCCAGAACAGTGAGCTTGCTCAGAACAAAAGAACTGTGCTTCCTACACACACGGTCATATCCAGTTCAATTGTGCTTAGGAAACTGACAAGAACAGTAGATCCTCTTCAGTCCAATACACTGTACATGCTGGGAACAGACGCCAGTGCTATTTGCAAAGTGTATGACAATTGGACCGCAATAGTGACTCTTCTTACCAGAAAACAACTCTTGCGCGTAGGACCAGAAACTGCATGTGATTCAACTCCATTTAGGACTGCGAAACAAACGGTAGCTATCCTTACAAGAAACACACTCTTCTTTTGAGAAAAGAGCACTCTTCTACTCTACTGTGTTTCCTTTGGGGTCCAAACAGTGAGCTTGCTCAGAACAAAAGAACTGTGCTTCCTACACACACGGGCTTTATCTAGTTCAACTCTGATTAGGAAACTGACAAGAACAGTAGCTCCTCTTCAGTCCAATACACTGTACATGCTGGGAACAGACGCCAGTGCTATTTGCCCTGTGTATGGCGAAGGGAGCACAATAGTGACTCTTCTAACCAGAAAACAATTCTTGCTCGTAGGACCAGAAACTGCATGTGTATTTCAACTCCATTTAGGACTGGGAAACAAAAGCTAGCTCTCCTTACAAGAAATGTACTCTGCTTTTGAGAAAAGAGCATTCTTCTACTCTACTGTGTTTCCTTTATGGCCAGAACAGTGAGCTTGCTCAGAACAAAAGAACTGTGCTTCCAACACACAAGGCCATATCTAGCTCAAGTCTGCTTATGAAACTGACAAGAACAGTAGATCCTCTTCAGTCCAATACAGTGAACTTGCCGGGAATGGACGCCTGTGCTATTTGCCCTGTGTATGACAATGGGAGCGCAATAGTGACTCTTCTTACCAGAAAACCACTCTTGCTCGTAGGACAAGAAACTGCATGTGATTCAACTCCATTTATGACTGGAAAACAAATGCTAGCTCGCCTTACAAGTAGCACACTCTGCTTTTGAGTAAAGAGCACTCTTCTACTCTACTGTGTTTCCTATAGGGTCCGAACAGTGAGCTTGCTCAGAACAAAAGAACTGTGCATCCTACACACACGGGGCATATCTAGTTCAACTCGTCTTAGGAAACTGACAAGAATAGTAGCTCCTCTTCATACCAATACACTGTACTTGCTGGTAACAGATGCACGTGCTATTTGCACTGTGTATGGCAATGGGAGGACAATAGTGACTTTCCTTACCAGAAAGCAACTCTTTCTCATCGGACCAAAAACTGCATGTGATTCAACTCCATTTATGACTGGGAAACAAACGCTAGCTCGCCTTACAAGTAGCACACTCTGCTTTTGAGGAAGGAGCATTCTTCTACTCTACTGTTTTTCCTTTAGCGCCAGAACAGTGAGCTTGCTCAGAACAAAAGAACTGTGCTTCCTACACACACGGGCCATATCTACTTCAACTCTGCTTAGAAAACTGAAAAGAACAGTAGCTCCTCTTCAGTCCAATACACTGTAATTGCTGGTAACAGACGCGAGTGCTATTTGAACTGTGTATGACAATGGGAGTACAATAGTGACTCTTCTTACCAGAAAACAACTCTTGCTCGTAGGACCAGAAACTGCATGTGATTCAACTCCATTTAGGACTGGGAAACAAAAGCTAGCTCGCCTTACAAGAAACACACTCTGCTTTTGAGAAAAGAGCACTCTTCTACTCTACTGGGTTTCCTATGGGGTCCGAACAGTGAGCTTGCTCAGAACAAAACAACTGTGCTTCCTACACACACGAGCCATATCTAACTCAACTCTGCTTAGGAAACTGACAAGAACAGTAGCTCCTCTTCAGTCCAATACACTGTACTTGCTGGGAACAGATGCGAGTGCTATTTGCACTGTATATGACAATGGGAGCGCAATAGTGACTCTTCTTACCAGAAAACAACTCTTGCTCATAGGACCAGAAACTGCATGGGATTCAACTCCATTTCTGACTGGGAAACAAACACTAGCTCGCCTTACAAGAAACATACTCTGCTTTTAAGAAAAGAGCACTCTTCTACTCTACTGTGTTTTCTATGGGGTCCGAACAGTGAGCTTGCTCACAACAAAAGAACTATGCATCCTACACACACGGGGCATATCTAGTTCAACTCTGCTTAGGAAACTGACGAGAACAGTAGCTCCTCTTCAGTCCAATACAGTGTACTTGCTGGGAACAGAAGCGAGGGCTATTTGTACTGTGTATGGCAAAAAGAGCGCAATAGTGACTATCCTAACCAGAAAACAACTCTTGCTCGTAGGACCGGAAACTGCATGTGTATTTCAACTCCATTTAGGACTGGGAAACAAATGCTAGCTCGCCTTACAAGAAACACACTCTGCTTTTGAAAAAAGAGCTCTCTTCTACTCTACTGTGTTTCCTACGGGGTTCGAACAGTGAGCTTGCTCAGAACAAAAGAACTGTGCATCCTACACACACGGGCCATATCTAGTTCAACTCTGATTAGGAAACTTACGAGAACAGTAGCTCCTCTTCAGTCCAATACACTGTACATGCTTGGAATAGACGCCAGTGCTATTTGCACTGTGTACAGCAATGGATGCACAATAGTGACTTCTTACCAGAAAACAACTCTTGCTCTTAGGACCTGAAACTGCATTTGATTCAATCCACTTAGGACTGGGAAACAAACGCTAGCTCGCCTTACAAGAAACGTGCTCTGCTTTTGAGAATAGGGCACACAAATACTCTACTGTGTTTCCTAAGGGGTCAAAACAGTGAGCTTGCTCAGAACAAAAGAACGGTGCTTCCTACACACACGGGTCATATCTAGTTCAACTCTGCTTAGGAAACTGACAAGAACAGTAGCTCTACTTCAGCCCAATACATTGTAATTGCTGGGAACAGACGTGAGTGCTATTTGCACTGTGTATGGCAATGGGAGCACAATAGTGACTTTCCTTACCAGAAAAAACTCTTGCTCGTAGCACCAGAAACTGCATGTGCATTTCAACTCCATTTAGGACTGGGAAACAAATGCTAGCTCACCTTACTAGAAACACACTCTGCTTTTGAGGAAAGAGCACTCTTCTACTCTACTGTGTTTCCTACAGGGCCAGAACAGTGAGCTTGCTGAGAACAAAAAAACTGTGCTTTCTATACACACGGGCCATATCTTGTTCAACTCTGCTTAGGAACCTGACAAGAACAGTAGATCCTCTTCAGTCCAATACACTGTACATGCTGGGAACAGACGCCAGTGCTATTTGCCCTGTGTATGACAATGGGAGCACAATAGTGACTCTTCTAACCAGAAAACAACTCTTGCTCGTAGGACCAGAAACTGCATGTGTATTTCAACTCCATTTAGGACTGGGAAACAAAAGCTAGCTCTCCTTACAAGAAATGTACTCTGCTTTTGAGAAAAGAGCATTCTTCTACTCTACTGTGTTTCTTTTATGGCCAGAACAGTGAGCTTGCTCAGAACAAAAGAACTGTGCTTCCAACACACAAGGCCATATCTAGGTCAACTCTGCTTATGAAACTGACAAGAACAGTAGATCCTCTTCAGTCCAATACAGTGTACTTGCCGGGAACGGACGCCTGTGCTGTTTGCCATGTGTATGACAATGGGAGCGCAATAGTGACTCTTCTTACCAGAAAACCACTCTTGCTCGTAGGACAAGAAACTGCATGTGATTCAACTCCATTTAGGAGAGGGAAACAAACACGAGCTCGCCTTACAAGAAACACACTATGCTTTTGAGAAAAGGGTACTCTTCTACTCTACTGTGTTTCCTTTAGGGCCACAATAGTGAGCTTGCTCAAAACAAAAGAACTGTGCTTCCAACACACACGGCCATATCTAGTTCAATTGTGCTTATGAAACTGACAAGAACAGTAGATCCTCCTCAGTCCAATACAGTGTACTTGCTGGGAACAGACGCCAGTGCTGTTTGCCCTGTTTATGACAATGGGAGCGCAATAGTGACTCTTCTTACCAGAAAACAACTCTTGCTCGTAGGACCAGAATCTCCTTGGAATTCAACTCCATTTAGGATTGGGAAACAAACTCTAGCTCGCCTTTCAAGAAAAAAACTCTGCTTCTGAGAAAAGGGCACTCTTCTACTCTACTGTGTTTCCTATGGGGTCCGAACAGTGAGCTTGCTCAGAACAAAAGAACTGTGCTTCCTACACACACGGGCCATATCTAGTTCAACTCTGCTTAGGAAACTGACAAGAACAGTAGCTCCTCTTCAGTCCAATACACTGTACTTGCTGGGAACAGACGCGAGTGCTATTTGCACTGTGTATGGCAATGGGAGCGCCATAGTGATTTCCCTTACCAGAAAACAACTCTTGCTCGTAGGACCAAAAACTGCATGTGATTCAACTCCATTTAGGACTGGGAAACAAACGGTATCTCGCCTTACAAGAAACACACTATGCTTTTGAGAAAAGAGCACTCTTCTATTCTACTGTGTTTTCTATAGGTTTCAAACAGTGAGCTTGCTCAGAACAAAAGAATTGTGCATCCTTCACACACGGGCCATATCTAGTTCTACTCTGCTTATTAAACTGACAAGAACAGTAGCTTCTCTTCAGTCCAATACACTGTACTTGCTGGGAACAGACTCCAGTGCTATTTGCCCTGTGTATGACAATGGGAGCTCAAGTGTGACTCTTCTTACCAGAAAACAACTCTTGCTCGTAGGACCAGAAACTGCATGTGATTCAACGCCATTTAGGACTGGGAAACAAACGCTAGCTCGCCTTACAAGTAGCACACTCTGCTTTTGAGGAACGAGCACTCTTCTACTCTACTGTTTTTCCTTTAGCGCCAGAACAGTGAGCTTGCTCAGAACAAAAGAACTGTGCTTCCTACACAAACGAGCCATATCTAGTTCAACTCTGCTTAGGAAACTGAGAAGAACAGTAGCTCCTCTTCAGTCCAATACACTGTACTTGCTGCGAACAGGTGTGAGTGCTATTTGCACTGTGTATGACAATGGGAGCACAATAGTGTCTCTTCTTACCAGAAAACAACTCTTGCTCGTAGGACCAGAAACTGCATGTGATTCAACTCCATTGCTGACTGGGAAACAAACACTAGCTCGCCTTACAAGAAAC
This sequence comes from Peromyscus eremicus, assembly GCF_949786415.1. Lineage (NCBI taxonomy): Eukaryota > Metazoa > Chordata > Mammalia > Rodentia > Cricetidae > Peromyscus > Peromyscus eremicus. Next base: position 360,122 of record NW_026734430.1, read on the forward strand.
ATACTCTGCTTTTGAGAAAATAGCACTCTTCTACTCTACTGTGTTTTCTATGCGGTCCGAACAGTGAGCTTGCTCAGAACAAAAGAACTGTGCATCCTACACACACGGGCCATATCTAGTTCAACTCTGCTTAGGAACCTGGCAAGAACAGTAGCTCCTTTTCAGTCCAGTACACTGTACTTGCTGGGAACAGACGCGAGGGCTATTTGTACTGTGTATGGCAAAAGGAGCGCAATAGTGACTATTCTAACCAGAAAACAACTCTTGCTCGTAGGACCAGAAACTGCATTTGTATTTCAACTCCATTTAGGACTGGGAAACAAACGCTAGCTCTCCTTACAAGAAACAAACTCTGCTTTTGAGAAAAGAGCACTCTTCTACTCTACTGTGTTTCCTATAGGGCCAGAATAGTGAGCTTTCTCAGAACAAAAGAACTGTGCTTCCTACACTCACGGCTATATCTAGTTCAATTCTGCTTAGGAAACTGACAACAACAGTAGATCCTCTTCAGTCCAATACACTGTACTTGCTGGGAACAGACTCCAGTGCTATTTGCCCTGTGTCTGACAATGGGAGCCCAAGTTTGACTCTTCTTACCAGAAAAAAACTCTTGCTCGTAGGACCAGAAACTGCATGTGATTCAACTCCATTTTGGACTGGGAAACAAATGCTAGCTTGCCTCACAAGAAACACACTCTGATTCTGAGAAAAGGGCACTCTTCTACTCTACTGTGTTTCCTATGGGGTCCGAACAGTGAGCTTGCTCAGAACAAAAGAACTGTGCTTCCTACACACACGGCCATATCTACTTCAATTCTGCTTAGGAAACTGACAAGAACAGTAGATCCTCTTCAGTACAATACACTGTACATGCTGGGAACAGATGCCAGTGCTATTTGCCCTGTGTATGACAATGGGAGCGCAATAGTGACTCTTCTTACCAGAAAACAACTCTTGCTCGTAGGACCAAAAACTGCATGTGATTCAACTCAATTTAGGACTGGGAAACAAACGCTAGCTCGCCTTACAAGTAGCACACTCTGCTTTTGAAGAAGGAGCACTCATCTACTCTACTGTTTTTCCTTTAGCGCGAGAACAGTGAGCTTGCTCAGAACAAAAGAACTGTGCTTCCTACACACATGGCCATATCTAGTTCAATTCTGTTTAGGAAACTGACAAGAACAGCAGATCCTCTTCAGTCCAATACACTGTACTTGCTGGGAAGAGATGCGAGTGCTATTTGCCCTGTGTATAACAATGGGAATGCAATAGTGACTCTTCTTACCAGAAAACAACTCTTGCTCGTAGGACCAGAAACTGCATGTGATTCAACTCCATTTAGGACTGGGAAACAAACGCTAGCTCGCCTTACAAGAAACACACTCTGCTTTTGAGAAAAGAGCACTCTTCTACTCTACTGTGTTTCCTATGGGGTCCGAACAGTGAGCTTGCTCAGAACAAAAGAACTGTGCTTCCTACACACACGAGCCATATCAAGTTCAACTCTGCTTAGGAAACTGACAAGAACAGTAGCTCCTCTTCAGTCCAATACACTGTACTTGCTGGGAACAGATGCGAGTGCTATTTGCACTGTGTATGACATTGGAAGCGCAATAGTGACTCTTCTTACCAGAAAACAACTCTTGCTCGTAGGACCAGAAACTGCATGGGATTCAACTCCATTTCTGACTGGGAAACAAACACTAGCTCGCCTTACAAGAAACATACCCTGCTTTTGAGAAAAGAGCACTCTTCTACACTACTGTGTTTTCTATGGGGTCCGAACAGTGAGCTTGCTCAGAAAAAAAGAACTGTGCATCCTACACACGGGCCATATTTAGTTCAACTCTGCTTAGGAACCTGACAAGAACAGTAGCTCCTCTTCAGTCCAATACACTATACTTGCTGGGAACAGATGCGAGGGCTATTTGTACTGTGTATGGCAAAAGGAGCACAATAGTGACTGTTCTAACCAGAAAACAACTCTTGCTCTTAGGACCATAAACTGCATGTGTATTTCAACTCCATTTAGGACTGGGAAACAAATGCTAGCTCGCCTTACAAGAAACACACTCTGCTTTTGAGAAAAGAGCTCTCTTCTACTCTACTGTGTTTCCTATGGGGTTCGAACAGTGAGCTTGCTCAGAACAAAAGAACTGTGCTTCCTACACACACGGGCCATATCTAGTTCAACTCTGATTAGGAAACTTACGAAAACAGTAGCTTCTCTTCAGTCCTATACACTGTACATGCTGGGAACAGACGCGAGTGCTATTTGCACTGTGTACGGCAATGGATGCACAATAGTGACTTCTTACCAGAAAACAACTCTTGCTCTTAGGACCTGAAACTGCATTTGATTCAATCCACTTAGGACTGGGAAAAAAACACTAGCTCGCCTTACAAGAAACACGCTCTGCTTTTGAGAATATGGCACACAACTACTCTACTGTGTTTCCTATGGGGTCCAAACAGTGAGCCTCCTCAGAACAAAAGAACTGTGCTTCCTACACACGGGTCATATCTAGTTCAACTCTGCTTAGGAACCTGACAAGAACAGTATGTCCTCTTCAGTCCAATACACTGTACATGCTGGGAACAGACGCCAGTGCTATTTGCCCTGTGTATGGCAAAGGGAGCGCAATAGTGACTCTTCTAACCAGAAAACAACTCTTGCTCGTAGGACCAGAAACTGCATGTGTATTTCAACTCCATTTAGGACTGGGAAACAAATGCTAGCTCGCCTTACAAGAAACACACTCTGCTTTTGAGGAAAGAGCACTCTTCTACTCTACTGTGTTTCCTATAGGGCCAGAACAGTGAGCTTGCTGAGAACAAAAAAAACTGTGCTTCCTACACACACGGGCCATGTCTAGTTCAACTCTGCTTAGGAACCTGACAAGAACAGTATATCCTCTTCAGTCCAATACACTGTACATGCTGGGAACAGACGCCAGTGCTATTTGCCCTGTGTATGGCAAAGGGAGCGGAATAGTGACTCTTCTAACCAGAAAACTACTCTTGCTCGTAGGACCAGAAACTGCATGTTTATTTCAACTCCATTTAGGACTGAGAAACAAAAGCTAGCTCTCCTTACAAGAAACGTACTCTGCTTTTGAGAAAAGAGCACTCTTCTACTCTACTGTGTTTCCTATGGGGTTTGAACATGAGCTTGCTCAGAACAAAAGAACTGTGCTTCCTACACACACGGGCCATATCTAGTTCAACTCTGATTAGGAAACTTACGAGAACAGTAGCTCCTCTTCAGTCCAATACACTGTACTTGCTGGGAACAGATGCGCGTGCTATTTGCAATGTGTATGGCAATGGGAGCTCAATAGTGACTTTCCTTACCAGAAAGCAACTCTTGCTCATAGGACCAAAAACAGCATGTGATTCAACTCCATTTAGGACTGGGAAACAAACGCTAGCTCACGTTACAAGAAACACACTCTGCTTTTGAGAAAAGAGCACTCTTCTACTCTACTGTGTTTCCTATGGGGTCCGAACAATGAGCTTGTTCAGAACAAAAGATCTGTGCTTCCTATACACACGGGCCATATCTAGTTCAAGTCCGCTTAGGAAACTGACAAGAACAGTAGCCACTCTTCAGTTCAATATTCTGTACTTGCTGGGAACAGACGCGAGTGCTATTTGCACTGTGTTTGGCAATGGGAGCACAATAGTGACTTTCCTTACCAGAAAACAACTCTTGCTTGTAGGACCAGAAACTGCATGGGATTCAACTCCATTTCGGACTGGGAAACAAACGCTAGATCGCCTTACAAGAAACACAGTCTGCTTTTGAGAAAAGAGCACTCTTCTACTCTACCGTGTTTCCTATGGGGTCCGAACAGTGAGCTTGCTCAGAACAAAAGCACTGTGCTTCCTACACAAACGGCCATATCTAGTTCAATTTTGCTTAGGAACCTGACAAAAACAGTAGATTCTCTTCAGTCCAATATACTGTACATGCTGGGAACAGACGCCAGTGCTATTTGCCTTGTGTATGACAATGGGAGCGCAATAGTGACTCTTCTTACCAGAAAACAACTCTTGCTCGTAGTACGAGAAACTGCCTGTGATTCAACTCCACTTAGTACTGAGAAACAAACACGAGCTCGCCGTACAAGAAACGTACTCTGCTTTTGAGAAAAGAGCACTCTTCTACTCTTCTGTGTTTCCTATGGGGTCCGAACAGTGAGGTTGCTCAGAACAAAAGAACTGTGCTTCCTACACACACGGGACATATCTAGTTCAACTCTGCTTAGGAAACTGAGAAGAACAGTAGATCCTCTTCAGTCCAGTACACTGTACTTGCTGGGAAGAGACGCGAGTGCTATTTGCACTGTGTATGGCAATGGGAGCGCAATAGAGACTTTCCTTACCAGAAAACAACTCTTGCTCATAGGACCAGAAACTGCATGTGACTCAACCCCATTTAGGACTGGGAAACAAATGCTAGCTCGCCTTACAAGAAACACACTCTGCTTTTGAGAAAAGAGCACTCTTCTACTCTATTGTGTTTCCTTTACAGCCAAAATAGTCAGGTTGCTCAGAACAAAAGAACTGTGCTTCCTACACACAAGGGCCATATCTAGTTCAACTCAGCTTAGGAAACTGACAAGAACAGTAGCTCCTCTTCAGTCCAATACACTGTACATGCTGGGAACAGATGCCAGTGCTATTTGCCCTGTGTATGACAATGGGAGCACAATAGTGACTCTTCTTACCAGAAAACAACTCTTGCTCGTAGGACCAGAAATTGCATGTGACTCAACTCCATTTACGACTGGGAAACAAACGCTAGCTCGCCTTACAAGAAACACACTCTGCTTTTGAGAAAAGAGCACTCTTCTACTCTACTGTGTTTACTTTAGGGCCAGATCAGTCAGGTTGCTCAGAACAAAAGAACTGTGCCTCCTACACACAGGGCCATATCTAGTTCAACTCTGCTTAGAAAACTGACAAGAACAGTAGCTCCTCTTCAGTCCAATACACTGTACATGCTGGGAAGAGATGCCAGTGCTATTTGCCCTGTGCATGTCAATGGGAGCACAATAGTGACTCTTCTTACCAGAAAACAACTCTTGCTCGTAGGACCAAAAACTGCATGTGATTCAACTCCATTTAGGACTGGGAAACAAACGCTATCTCGCCTTACAAGAAACACACTCTGCTTTTGAGAAACGAACAGTCTTCTACTCTACTGTGTTTCCTATGGGGTCCAAACAGTGAGCTTGCTCAGAACAAAAGAACTGTGCTTCCTACACACACGGGCCATATCTAGTTCAACACTGCTTAGGAAACTGACAAGAACAGTAGCTCCTCTTCTGTTCAATACACTGTACTTGCTGGGAACAGTCGCGAGTGCTACTTGATCAGTGTATGTCATTGAGAGCACAATAGTGACTTTTTTTTACCAGAAAACAACTCTTGCCCGTAGGACCAGAAACTGCATGTGATTCAACTCCATTTATGACTGGGAAACAAACGCTATCTCGCCTTACAAGAAACAAACTCTGCTTTTGAGAAAAGCGCACTCTTCTACTCAACTGTGTTTCCTATGGGGTCCAAACAGTGAGCTTGCTCACAACAAAAGAACTGTGCTTCCTACACACACCAGCCATATCTAGTTCAACTCTGCTTATTAAACTGACAAGAAGAGTAGCTCCGCTTCAGTCAAATACACTGTACATGCTGGGAACAGACGCGAGTGCTATTTGCACTGTGTATGGCAATGGGAGCGCAATAGTGACTTTCCTTACCAGAAAACAATTCTTGCTCGTAGGACCAGAAACTGCATGTGACTCAACTCCATTTACGACTGGGAAACAAACGCTAGCTCGCCTTACAAGAAACACACTCTGCTTTTGAGAAAAGAGCACTCTTCTACTCTACTGTGTTTCCTTTAGGGCCAGAACAGTCAGGTTGCTCAGAACAAAAGAACTGTGCTTCCAACACACAGGGGACATATCTAGTTCAACTCTGCTTAGGAAACTGACAAGAACAGTAGCTCCTCTTCAGTCCAATACACTGTACATGCTGGGAACAGACGCCAGTGCTATTTGCCCTGTGTATGGCAAAGGGAGCGCAATAGTGACTCTTCTAACCAGAAAACAACTCTTGCTGGTAGGACCAGAAACTGCATGTTTATTTCAACTCCATTTAGGACTGAGAAACAAAAGCTAGCTCTCCTTACAAGAAACGTACTCTGCTTTTGAGAAAAGAGCACTCTTCTACTCTACTGTGTTTCCTTTATGGCCAGAACAGTGAGCTTGCTCAGAACAAAAGAACTGTGCTTCCAACACACAGGGGACATATCTAGTTCAACTCTGCTTAGGAAACTGACAAGAACAGTAGCTCCTCTTCAGTCCAATACACTGTACATGCTGGCAACAGATGCCAGTGCTATTTGCCCTGTGCATGTCAATGGGAGCGCAATAGTGACTCTTTTTTCCAGAAAACAACACTTGTTTGTAGGACCAGAAACTGCATGTGATTCACTCCATTTAGGTCTGGGAAACAAACGGTATCTCGCCTTACAAGAAACACACTCTGCTTTTGAGAAAAGAGCACTCATTTACACTACTGTGTTTCCTATGGGGTCCGAACAGTGAGCTTGCTTAGAACAAAAGAACTGTGCTTCCTACACACACGGCCATATCTAGTTCAACTTTGCTTAGGAAACTGACAAGAACAGTAGATCCTCTTCAGTCCAATACACTGTACATGCTGGAAAACGACGCCAGTGATATTTGACCTGTGTATGACAATGGGAGTGCAACAGTGACTCTTCTTACCAGAAAACAACTCTTGCTCATGGTACAGGAAACTGCATGGGATTCAATTCCATTTAGGACTGGGAAACAAACGCTAGTTCTCCTTACAAGAAACACACTCTGCTTTTGAGAAAAGAGCACTCTTCTACTCTACTGTGTTTCCCTTGTGGTCCGAACAGTGAGCTTGCTCAGAACAAAAGAACTGTGCTTCCTACACACATGGGCCATATCTAATTCAACTCTGCTTAGGAAACTGACAAGAACAGTAGCTCCTCTTCAATCCAATACACTGTACATGCTAGGAACAGACGCCAGTGCTATTTGCCCTGTGTATGACAATGGGAGCGCAATAGTGACTCTTCCTACCAGAAAACAACTCTTGCTCGTAGGACCAGAAACTGCATGGGATTCAACTCCATTTAGGACTGGGAAACAAATGCTATTTCGCATTAAAAGAAACACACTCTGCTTTTGAGAAAAGAGCACTCTTCTACTCTACTGTTTTTCCTATGGGGTCCGAACAGTGAGCTTGCTCACAACAAAAGTACTGTGCTTCCTACACACATGGGCCATATCTAGTTCAACTCTGCTTAGGAAACTGACAAGAACAGTAGCTCCTCTTCAGTCAAATACACTGTACTTGCTGCGAAGAGACGCGAGTGCTATTTGCACTGTGTATGACAATGGGAGCACAATAGTGACTCTTCTTACCAGAAAATAACTCTTGCTCATAGGAATTGAAACTGCATGTGATTAAACTCCATTTAGGACTGGGGAACAAACACTGGCTCGCCTTACAAGAAACACACTCTGCTTTTGAGGAAAGAGCACTCTTCTACTCTACTGTGTTTCCTATAGGGCCAGGACAGTGAGCTTGCTGAGAACAAAAAAACTGTGCTTCCTACACACACGGGCCATATCTGGTTCAACTCTGCTTAGGAACCTGACAAGAACAGTAAATCCTCTTCAGTCCAATACACTGTACATGCTGGGAACAGACGCCAGTGCTATTTGCCCTGTGTATGGCAAAGGGAGCGCAATAGTGACTCTTCTAACCAGAAAACAACTCTTGCTCATAGGACCAGAAACTGCATGTTTATTTCAACTCCATTTAGGACTGGGAAACAAAAGCTAGCTCTACTTACAGGAAACGTACTCTGCTTTTGAGAAAAGAGCACTCTTCTACTCTACTGTGTTTCCTTTATGGCCAGAACACTGAGCTTGCTCAGAACAAAAGAACTGTGCTTCCTACACACACGGGCCATATTTAGTTCAACTCTGCTTAGGAAACTGAAAAGAAAAGTAGATCCTCTTCAGTCCAATACACTGTACTTGCTGGGAACAGACGCCAGTGCTATTTGCAGTGTGTATGGCAATGGGAGCGCAATAGTGACTCTTCTTACCAGAAAAAGCTCTTGCTCATAGGACCAGAAACTGCATGGGATTCAACTCCATTTCTGACTGGGAAACAAACACTAGCTCACCTTTCAAGAAACACACTCTGCTTTTGATAAAAGGGCACTCTTCTACTCTACTGTGTTTCCTATGGGTCCGAACAGTGAGCTTGCTCAGAACAAAAGAACTGTGCTTCCTACACACACGGGCCATATCTGGTTCAACTCTGCTTAGGAAACTGACAAGAAAAGTAGCTCCTCTTCAGTCCAATACACTGTACTTGCTGGGAACAGACGCGAGGGCTATTTGTACTGTGTATGGCAAAAGGAGCGCAATAGTGACTAGTCTAACCAGAAAACAACTCCTGCTCGTAGGACCAGAAACTGCATATGTATTTCAACTCCATTTAGGACTGGGAAACAAATGCTAGCTCGCCTTACAAGAAACACACTCTGCTTTTGAGAAAAGAGCTCTCTTCTACTCTACTGTGTTTCCTATGGGGTTCGAACAGTGAGCTTGCTAAGAACAAAAGAACTGTGCTTCCTACACACACGGGCCATATCTAGTTCAACTCTGATTAGGAAATTTACGAGAACAGTAGCTCCTCTTCAGTCCAATACACTGTACTTGCTGGGAACAGATGTGCGTGCTATTTGCAATTTGTATGGCAATGGGAGCTCAATAGTGACTTTCCTTACCAGAAAGCAACTCTTGCTAATAGGACCAAAAACTGCATGTGATTCAACTCCATTTAGGACTGGGAAAAAAATGCTAGCTTGCCTTACAAGAAACACACTCTGCTTTTGAGAAAAGAGCACTCTTCTCCTCTACTGTGTTTCCTATGGGGTCCGAACAATGAGCTTGCTCAGAACAAAAGATCTGTGCTTCCTACACACAGGGGCCATATCTAGTTCAAGTCCGCTTAGGAAACTGACAAGAACAGTAGCGACTCTTCAGTTCAATATTCTGTACTTGCTGGAAACACACGCGAGTGCTATTTGCACTGTGTTTGGCAATGGGAGCGCAATAGTGACTTTCCTTACCAGAAAACAATTCTTGCTTGTAAAACCAGAAACTGCATGGGATTCAACTCCATTTCTGACTGGGAAACAAATGCTAGATCGCCTTACAAGAAATACAGTCTGCTTTTGAGAAAAGAGCACTCTTCTACTCTACTGTGTTTCCTATGGTGTCCGAACAGTGAGCTTGCTCAGAACAAAAGAACTGTGCTTCCCACACAAATGGCCATATCTAGTTCAATTCTGCTTAGGAACCTGACAAAAACAGTAGATCCTCTTCAGTCCAATATACTGTACATGCTGGGAACAGACGCCTGTTCTATTTGCCCTGTGTATGACAATGGGAGCGCAATAGTGACTCTTCTTACCAGAAAACAACTCTTGCTCGTAGTACCAGAAACTGCATGTGATTCAACTACACTTAGGACTGGGAAACAAACATGAGCTCGCCGTACAAGAAACGTACTCTGCTTTTGAGAAAAGAGCACTCTTCTACTCTTCTGTGTTTCCTATGGGGTCCGAACAGTGAGGTTGCTCAGAACAAAATAACTGTGCTTCCTACACACACGGGCCATATCTAGTTCAACTCTGCTTAGGAAACTGACAAGAACAGTAGCTCCTCTTCAGTCCAATACACTGTACATGCTGGGAACAGATGCCAGTGCTATTTGCCCTGTGTATGACAATGGGAGCGCAATAGTGACTCTTCTTACCAGAAAACAACTCTTGCTCGTAGGACCAGAAACTGCATGTGACTCAACTCCATTTAGGACTGGGAAACAAATGCTAGCTCGCCTTACAAGAAACACACTCTGCTTTTGAGAAAAGAGCACTCTTCTACTCTACTGTGTTGACTTTAGGGCCAGATCAGTCAGGTTGCTCAGAACAAAAGAACTGTGCCTCCTACACACAGGGCCATATCGAGTTCAACTCTGCTTAGGAAACTGACAAGAACAGTAGCTCCTCTTCAGTCCAATACACTGTACATGCTGGGAACAGATGCCAGTGCTATTTGCCCTCTGCATGTCAATGGTAGCACAATAGTGACTCTTCTTACCAGAAAACAACTCTTGCTCGTAGGACCAGAAACTGCATGTGATTCAACTCCATTTAGGACTGGGAAACAAACGCTATCTCGCCTTACAAGAAACACACTCTGCCATTGAGAAACGAACAGTCTTCTACTCTACTGTGTTTCCTATGGGGTCCAAACAGTGAGCTTGCTCAGAACAAAAGAACTGTGCTTCGTACACACACGGGCCATATCTAGTTCAACACTGCTTAGGAAACTGACAAGAACAGTAGCTCCTCTTCTGTTCAATACACTGTACTTGCTGGGAACAGTCGCGAGTGCTACTTGATCAGTGTATGTCATTGGGAGCACAATAGTGACTTTCATTACCAGAAAACAACTCTTGCTCCTAGGACCACATACTGCATGTGATTGAACTCCATTTAGGACTGGGAAACATACGCTATCTCGCCTTACAAGAAACACACTCTGCTTTTGAGAAAAGAGCATTCTTCTCCTCTACTGTGTTTCCTATGGGGTCCGAACAATGAGCTTGCTCAGAACAAAAGATCTGTGCTTCCTACACACATGGGCCATATCTAGTTCAAGTCCGCTTAGGAAACTGACAAGAACAGTAGCGACTCTTCAGTTCAATATTCTGTACTTGCTGGAAACACACGCGAGTGCTATTTGCACTGTGTTTGGCAATGGGAGCGCAATAGTGACTTTCCTTACCAGAAAACAATTCTTGCTCGTAAAACCAGAAACTGCATGGGATTCAACTCCATTTCGGACTGGGGAACAAATGCTAGATCGCCTTACAAGAAACACAGTCTGCTTTTGAGAAAAGAGCACTCTTCTACTCTACTGTGTTTCCTATGGAGTCCGAACAGTGAGCTTGCTCAGAACAAAAGAACTGTGCTTCCCACACAAACGGCCATATCTAGTTCAATTCTGCTTAGGAACCTGACAAAAACAGTAGATCCTCTTCAGTCCAATATACTGTACATGCTGGGAACAGACGCCAGTGCTATTTGCCCTGTGTATGACAATGGGAGCGCAATAGTGACTCTTCTTACCAGAAAACAACTCTTGCTCGTAGTACCAGAAACTGCATGTGATTCAACTCCACTTAGGACTGAGAAACAAACACGAGCTCGCCATACAAGAAACGTACTCTGCTTTTGAGAAAAGAGCACTCGTCTACTCTTCTGTGTTTCCTATGGGGTCCGAACAGTGAGGTTGCTCAGAACAAAAGAACTGTGCTTTCTACACACACGGGCCATATCTAGTTCAACTCTGCTTAGAAAACTTAGAAGAACAGTAGATCCTCTTCAGTCCAGTACACTGTACTTGCTGGGAACAGACGCGAGTGCTATTTGCACTGTGTATGGCAATAGGAGCGCAATAGTGACTTTTTTTTACCAGAAAACAACTCTTGCTCATAGGACCAGAAACTGCATGGGATTCAACTCCATTTAGGTCTGGGAAACAAATGCTAGCTTGCCTTACAAGAAACACACTCTGCTTTTGAGAAAAGAGCACTCTTCTACTCTACTGTGTTTCCTTTACGGCCAGAATAGTCAGGTTGCTCAGAACAAAAGAACTGTGCTTCCTACACACAAGGGCCATATCTAGTTCAACTCAGCTTAGGAAACTGACAAGAACAGTAGCTCCTCTTCAGTCCAATACACTGTACATGCTGAGAACAGATGCCAGTGCTATTTGCCCTGTGTATGACAATGGGAGCGCAATAGTGACTCTTCTTACCAGAAAACAACTCTTGCTCGTAGGATCAGAAACTGCATGTGACTCAACTCCATTTACGACTGGGAAACAAACGCTAGCTCGCCTTACAAGAAACACACTCTGCTTTTGAGAAAAGAGCACTCTTCTACTCTACTGTGTTGACTTTAGGGCCAGATCAGTCAGGTTGCTCAGAACAAAAGAACTGTGCCTCCTACACACAGGGCTATATCTAGTTCAACTCTGCTTAGGAAACTGATAAGAACAGTAGCTCCTCATCAGTCCAATACACTGTACATGCTGGGAACAGATGCCAGTGCTATTTGCCCTCTGCATGTCAATGGGAGCACAATAGTGACTCTTCTTACCAGAAAACAACTCTTGCTTGTAGGACCAGAAACTGCATGTGATTCAACTCCATTTAGGACTGGGAAACAAACGCTATCTCGCCTTACAAGAAACACACTCTGCCTTTGAGAAACGAACAGTCTTCTACTCTACTGTGTTTCCTATGGGGTCCAAACAGTGAGCTTGCTCAGAACAAATGAACTGTGCTTCCTACACACACGAGCCATATCTAGTTCAACACTGCTTAGGAAACTGACAAGAACAGTAGATCCTCTTCAGTCCAATACACTGTACATGCTGGGAACCAACGCCAGTGATATTTGCCCTGTGTATGACAATGGGAGCACAATAGTGACTCTTCTTACCAGAAAACAACTCTTGCTCATGGTACCGGAAACTGCATAGGATTCAATTCCATTTAGGACTGTGAAACAAACGCTAGTTCTCGTTACAAGAAACACACTCTGCTTTTGAGAAAAGAGCACTCTTCTACTCTACTGTGTTTCCCTTGGGGTCCGAACAGTGAGCTTGCTCAGAACAAAAGAACTGTGCTTCCTACACACATGGGCCATATCTAATTCAACTCTGCTTAGGAAACTGACAAGAACAGTAGCTCCTCTTCAGTCAAATACACTGTACTTGCTGCGAAGAGACGCGAATGCTATTTGCACTGTGTATGACAATGGGAGCACAATAGTGACTCTTCTTACCAGAAAACAACTCTTGCTCATAGGAATTGAAACTGCATGTGATTCAACTCCATTTAGGACTGGGGAACAAACACTGGCTTGCCTTACAAGAAACATACTCTACTTTTGAGAAAAGAGCACTCTTCTACTCCACTGTGTTTCCTATAGGGCCAGAACAGTGAGCTTGCTCAGAACCAAAGAACTGTGCTTCCTACACACACGGGCCATATCTAGTTCAACTCTGCTTAGGAAGCTGACATGAACAGTAGCTCCTCTTCAGACCAATACACTGTACTTGCTGGGAACAGACGCAAGTGCTATTTGTACTGTGTATGGCAATGGAAGCGCAATAGTGACTCTTCTTACCAGAAAACAACTCTTGGTCGTATGACCAAAAACTGCATGTGACTCAACTCCTTTTAGGACTGGGAAACAAACACTAGTTCACCTTACAAGAAACACACTCTGCTTTGGAGAAGAGAGCACTCTTCTACTCTACTGTGTTTCCTATAGGGCCAGAACAGTGAGCTTGCTCAGAACAAAAGAACTGTGCTTTCTACACACACGGGCCATATCTAGTTCAACTCTGCTTAGGAAACTGACAAGAACAGTAACTCCTCTTCAGTCCAATACACTGTACTTGCTGGGAACAGACGCGAGTGCTATTTGCACTGTGTATGGCAATGGGAGCGCAACAGTGACTTTCCTTACCAGAAAACAATTCTTATTCGTAGGACCAGAAACTGCATGTGATTCAACTCCATTTCGACTGGGAAACAAACGCTAGCTCACCTTACAAGAAACACACTCTGCTTTTGAGAAAAGAGCACTCTTCTACTCTACTGTGTTTCCTATGGGGTCCGAACAGTGAGCTTGCTCAGAACAAAAGAACTGTGCTTCCTACACACACGGGCCATATCTAGTTCAACTCTGCTTAAGAAATTGACAAGAGCAGTAGCTCCTCTTCAGTCCAATACACTGTACTTGCTGGGAACAGACGCAAGTGCTATTTGCACTGTGTATGGCAATGGGAACGCAACAGTGTCTTTCCTTACGAGAAAACAATTCTTGCTCATAGGACCAGAAACTGCATGGGATTCAACTCCATTTAGGACTGGGAAAGAAACGCTAGCTCGCCTTACAAGAAACACACTCTGCTTTAGAGAAAAGAGCACTCTTCTACTCTACTGTGTTTCCTATGGGGTCCGAACAGTGAGCTTGCTCAGAACAAAAGAACTGTGCTTCCTACACACATGGCCATATCTAGTTCAATTCTGCTTAGGAACCTTACAAGAACAGTAGATCCTCTTCAGTCCAATACACTGTACATGCTGGGAACCGACGCCAGTGCTATTTGCCCTGTGTATGACAATGGGAGCGCAACAGTGACTCTTCTTACCAGAAAACAACTCTAGCATATAGGACCAGAAACTTCATGTGATTCATCTGCATTTAGGACTGGGAAAGAAATGCTAGCTCGCCTTACTACAAACAAACTCTTCTTTTGAGAAAAGGGCACTCTTCTACTCTGTTTCCTATGGTGTCAGAACAGTGAGCTTGCTCAGAACAAAAGAACTGTGCTTCCTACACACATGGGCCATATCTAGTTCAACTCTGCTTAGGAAATTGACAAGAGCAGTAGCTCCTCCTCAGTCCAATACACTGTACATGCTGGGAACAGATGCCAGTGCTATTTGCCCTGTTTATGACAATGGGAGCGCAACAGTGACTCTTCTTACCAGAAAACAACTCTTGCTCATAGAACCTTAAACTGAATGTAATTCAACTCCATTTAGAACTGGGAAACAAACGCTAGATCGCCTTACAAGAGACATACTCTGCTTTTGAGAAACGAGCACTCTTCTACTCTACTGTGTTTCCTATGGGGTCCGAACAGTGAGCTTGCTCAGAACAAAAGAACTGTGCTTCCTACACACACGGCCATATCTAGTTCAATTCTGCTTAGGAACCTTACAAGAACAGTAGATCCTCTTCAGTCCAATACACTGTACATGCTGGGAACCGACGCCAGTGCTATTTGCCCTGTGTATGACAATGGGAGCGCAATAGTGACTCTTCTTACCAGAAAACAACTCTTGCATATAGGACCAGAAACTGCATAGGATTCAAGTCCGTTTCTGACTGGGAAACATACACTAGCTCGCGTTACAAGAAACACACTCTGCTTTTGAGAAAAGAGCATTCTTCTACTCTACTGTGTTTCCTATGGTGTCCGAACATTGAGCTTGCTCTGAACAAAAGAACTGTGCTTCCTACACACACAGGGCATATCTAGTTCAACTCTGCTTAGGAAACTTACAAGAACAGTAGCTCCTCTTCAGTTCAATAACTGTACTTTCTGGGAACAGACGCGAGTGTTATTTGCACTGTGTATGGCAATGAGAGCGCAATAGTGACTCTACTTACCAGAAAACAACTCTTGCTCGTAGGACGAGAAACTGCATGTGATTCAACTCCATTTCTGACTGGGAAACAAACGCTATCTCGCCTTACAAGAAACACACTCTGTTTTTGAGAAAAGAGCACTCTTCTACTCTACTGTGTTTCCTATGGGGTCCGAACAGTGTGCTTGCTCAGAACAAAAGAACTGTGCTTCCTACACACACGGGCCATATCTAGTTCAACTCTGCTTAGGAAACTGACAAGAACAGTAGCTCCGCTTCAGTCCAATACACTGTACTTGCTGGGAACAGATGCGAGTGCTATTTACACTGTATGGAAATGAGAGCCCAATAGTGACTTTCCTTACCAGAAAACAACTCTTGCTCGTAGGACCAAAAACTGCATATGATTCAACTCCATTTAGAACTGGGAAATAAACGCTAGCTTGCCTTACAAGAAACACACTCTGCTTTTGAGAAAAGAGCACTCTTCTACTCTACTGTGTTTCATATAGGGCCAAAACAGTGAGCTTGCTCAGAACAAAAGAACTGTGTTTCCTACACACACGGCCATATCTAGTTCAATTGTGCTTAGGAAACTGACAAGAACAGTAGATCCTCTTCAGTCCAATACAGTGTACATGCTGGGAAGAGACGCCAGTACTATTTGCCCTGTGTATGACAATGTTAGCGCAATAGTGACTCCTCTTACCAGAAAACAACTCTTGCTCGTAGGACCAGAAACTGCAGGTGATTCAACTCCATTTAGGACTGGGAAACAAACGCTAGCTCGCCTTACAAGTAACACACTCTGCTTTTGAGAAAAGAGCACTCTTCTACTTTGCTGTGTTTCCAATGGGGTCCGAACAGTGAGCTTGCTCAGAATAAAAGAACTGTGCTTCCTACACACACGGGCCATATCTATTTCAACTCTGCTTAGGCAACTGACAAGAACAGTAGCTCCTCTTTAGTCCAATACACTGTAGTTGCTGGGAACAGATGCAAGTGCAATTTTCACTGTGTTTGGCAATGGGAGTGCAATAGTGACTCTTCTTACCAGAAAACAACTCTTGCTCGTAGGACCAAAAACTGCATGTGTCTCAACTCCACTTAGGACTGGGAGAGAAATGCTAGCTTGCCTTACAAGAAACACACTCTGCTTTTGAGAAAAGAGCACTCTTCTACTCTAATGTGTTTCCTATAGGGCCAGAACAGTGAGCTTCCTCAGAAAAAAAGATCTGTGCTTCCTACACACAGGTGCCATATCTATTTCAATTTTGCTTAGGAAACTGACAAGAACAGTAGATCCTCTTGAGTCAAATACACTGTACATGCTGGAAACAGACGCCAGTACTATTTGCCCTGTTTATGACAATAGGAGCACAATAGTGACTCTTCTTACCAGAAAACAACTCTTGCTCGTAGGACCAGAAACTGCATGTGATTCAACTCCATTTAGAACTGGGAAACAAACGCTAGCTTGCCTTACAAGAAACACACTCTGCTTTTGAGAAAAGAGCACTCTTCTTCTCTACTGTGTTTTCTATGGGGTCCGAACAGTGAGCTTGCTCAGAACAAAAGAACTGTGCTTCCTACACACACGGCCATATCTAGTTCAACTATGCTTAGGAAACTGACAAGAACAGTTGCTCCTATTCACTCCAATACACTGTACTTGCTGGGAACAGACGAGAGTGCTATTTGCACTGTGTATGGCAATGGGAGCTCAATAGTGACTCTTCTTACTAGAAAAAAACTCTTGCTTATAGGACCAGTAACTTCATAGGATTCAAGTCTGTTTCTGACTGGGAAACAAACACTAGCTCGCCTTACAAGAAACACACTCTGCTTTTGAGAAAAGAGCATTCTTCTACTCTACTGTGTTTCCTATGGGGTCCGAACATTGAGCTTGCTCTGAACAAAAGAACTGTGCTTCCTACACACACAGGCCATATCTAGTTCAACTCTGCTTAGGAAACTTAAAGGAACAGTAGCTCCTCTTCAGTTCAATAACTGTACTTGCTGGTAACAGACGCGAGTGCTATTTGCACTGTGTATGGCAATGAGAGCGCAATAGTGTCTCTTCTTACCAGAAAACA
The DNA here is from genome assembly GCF_949786415.1 of Peromyscus eremicus. Lineage (NCBI taxonomy): Eukaryota > Metazoa > Chordata > Mammalia > Rodentia > Cricetidae > Peromyscus > Peromyscus eremicus. Next base: position 377,614 of record NW_026734430.1, read on the forward strand.
ACTCTTGCTCGTAGGACCAGAAACTGCATATGATTCAACTCCATTTAGAACTGGGAAATAAACGCTAGCTTGCCTTACAAGAAACACACTCTGCTTTTGAGAAAAGAGCACTCTTCTACTCTACAGTGTTTCCTATGGGGTCCAAACAGTGAGCTTGCTCAGAACAAAAGAACTGTGCTTCCTACACACACGGGCCATATCTAGTTCAACTCTGCTTAGGAAACTGACAAGAACAGTAACTCCTATTCAGTCCAATACACTGTACTTGCTGGGAACAGACGCGAGTACTTTTTGCACTGTGTACGGCAATGGGAGCTCAATAGTGACTCTTCTTACCAGAAAAAAACTCTTGCTCATAGGACCAGAAACTGCATGAGATTCAACTCCATTTCTTACTGGGAAACAAACTCTAGCTCGCCTTTCAAGAAACACAATCTGATTTTGAGAAAAGAGCACTCTTCTACCCTACTGTGTTTCCTATGGGGTCTGAACAGTGAGCTTGCTCTGAACAAAAGAACTGTGCTTCCTACACACACGGGCCATATCTAGTTCAATTCTCCTTAGGAAACTGACAAGAACAGTAGCTCCTCTTCAGTTCAATACACTGTACTTGCTGGGAACAGACGCGAGTGCTATTTGCACTGTGTATGGCAATGGGAGCTCAATAGTGACTCTTCTTACCAGAAAAAAACTCTTGCTCATAGGACCAGAAACTGCATGAGATTCAACTCCATTTCTTACTGGGAAACAAACGCTATCTTGCCTTACAAGAAACACACTCTGCTTTTGAGAAAAGAGTACTCTTCTACTCTACTGTGTTTCCTATAGGTCCAGAACAGTGAGCTTGCTCAGAACAAAATAACTATGCTTCCTACACACACGGGCCATATCTAGTTCAACTCTGCTTAGGAAACTGACAAGAACAGTAGATTCTCTTCAGTCCAATACACTGTACATGCTGGTAACAGATGCCAGTACTATTTGCCCTGTGTATGACATTGGGAGCTCAAAAATGACTCTTCTTACCAGAAAACAACTCTTGCTCATAGGACCAGATTGCATGAGATTCAACTCCATTTCTTACTGGGAAACAAACGATAGCTCGCCTTTCAAGAAACACACTCTGCTTTTGAGAAAAGAGCACTCTTCTACTCTACTGTGTTTCCTATGGGGTCCGAACAGTGAGCTTGCTCAGAACAAAAGAATTGTGCTTCCTACACACACGGGCCATATCTAGTTCAATTCTGCTTAGGAAACTGACAAGAACAGTAGCTCCTCTTCAGTCCGATACACTGTACTTGCTGGGAACAGAAGCGAGTGATATTTGCACTGTGTATGGCAATGGGAGCACAATAGTGACTTTCCTTTCCAGAAAACATCTGTTGCTCGTAGGACCAGAAACTGCATGTGATTCAACTCCCTTTAGGACTGGGAAACAAATTCTAGCTCGCCTTACATGAAACACACTCTGATTTTGAGAAAAGAGCACTCTTCTACTCTACTGTGTTTCCTATGGGGTCCGAACAGTGAGCTTGCTCAGAACAAAAGAACTGTGCTTCCTACACACACGGGCCATATCTAGTTCAACTCTGCTTAGGAAACTGACAAGAACACTAGCTCCTCTTCAGTCCAATACACTGTACTTTCGGGGAACATACTCGAGTGCTATTTGCACTGTGTATGGCAATTGGAGCACAATAGTGACTTGTCTTACCAGAAAACAACTCTTGCTCGTAGGACAAAAAACTGCCTGTAACTCAACTCCATTTAGGACTGGGAAACAAACGCTAGCTCGACTTCCAAGAAACACACTCTGCTTTAGAGAAAAGAGCACTCTTCTACTCTACTGTGTTTCCTATGTGTTCCGAGCAGTGAGCTTCCTCAGAACAAAAAAACTGTGCTTCCTACACACACGGCCATATCTAGTTCAATTCTGCTTAGGAACCAGACAAGAACAGTAGATCCTCTTCAGTCCATTACACTGTACTTGCTGGGAACAGACGCCAGTGCTATTTGTCCTGTGTATGGCAATGGCAGAGCAATAGTGACTCTTGTTACCATAAAACAACTCTTGCTCTTAAGACTAGAAACATCATGTGATTCAACTCCATTTAGAACTGGGAAACAAACACTAGCTTGCCTTACAAGAAACACACTCTGCTTTAGAGAAAAGAGCACTCTTCTACTCTACTGTGTTTCAGATAGGGCCAGAACAGTGAGCTTGCTCAGAACAAAAGAACTGTGCTTCCAACACAGGGCCATAACTAGTTCAACTCTGCTTAGGAAACTACAAGAACAGTAGTTCCTCTTCAGTCCAATACACTGTACTTGCTGGCAACAGGCGCATGTGCTATTTGCACTGTGTATGGCAATGAGAGTGCAATAGTGACTTTCCTTACCAGAAAACAACTCTTGCTCATCGGACTAGAAACTGCATGTGATTCCACTCCATTTAGGACTGGGAAACAAATGCTAGCTCGCCTTACAAGAAACACACTCTGCTTTAGAGAAAATAGCACTCTTCTACTCTACTGTGTTTCCTATGGGGTCCAAACAGTGAGCTTGCTCAGAACAAAAGAACTGTGCTTAATACACACACGGACCACATCTAGTTCAGCTCTGCTTAGGAAACTGACAAGAACAGTAGCTCCTATTCAGTCCAATACACTGTACTTGCTGGGAAAAGACGCGAGTGCTATTTGCCTTGTGTAGGGCAAAGGGAGCACAATAGTGACTTTCCTTACCAGAAAACAACTCTTGTTTGTAGGACCAGAAACTGCATGTGATTCAACTCTATTTAGGACTGGGAAACAAACTCTAGCTCGCTTTACAAGAAACACACTCTGCTATTGAGAAAAGAGCACTCTTCTACTCTACTGTGTTTCCTATAGGGCCAGAACAGTGAGCTTGCTCAGAACAAAAAAACTGTGCTTCCTACACACACGGCCACATCTAGTTCAAGTCTGCTTAGGAACCTGACAAGAACAGTAGATCCTCTTCAGTCCAATACACTGTACTTGCTGGGAACAGACGCCAGTGCTATTTGTCCTGTGTATGTCAATGACAGCGCAATAGTGCCTCTTCTTACCAGAAAACAACTCTTGCTCGTAGGACCAGAAACTGCATGTGATTCAACTCCATTTAGGACTGGGAAACAAACTCTAGCTCGCTTTACAAGAAACACACTCTGCTTTTGAGAAAAGAGCACTCTTCTTCTCTACTGTGTTTCCTATAGGGCCAGAACAGTGAGCTTGCTCAGAAAAAAAGAACTGTGCTTCCTTCACACACGGACCATATCTAGTTCAACTCTGCTTAGGAAACTGAGAAGAACAGTAGCTCCTCTTCAGTCCAATACACTGTACTTGCTGGGTACAGACGGGAGAGCTATTTGCACTGTGTATGGCAATGGGAGCACAATAGTGACTTTCCTTACCAGAAAACAACTCTTGTTTGTAGGACCAGAAACTGCATGTGATTCAACTCTATTTAGGACTGGGAAACAAACTCTAGCTCGACTTCCAAGAAACACACTCTGCTTTAGAGAAAAGAGCACTCTTCTACTCTACTGTGTTTCCTATGTGTTCCGAACAGTACGCTTCCTCAGAACAAAAAAACTGTGCTTCCTACACACACGGCCATATCTAGTTCAATTCTGATTAGGAACCAGACAAGAACAGTAGATCCTCTTCAGTCCATTACACTGTACTTGCTGGGAACAGACGCCAGTGCTATTTGTCCTGTGTATGGCAATGGCAGAGCAATAGTGACTCTTGTTACCATAAAACAACTCTTGCTCTTAAGACTAGAAACATCATGTGATTCAACTCCATTTAGGACTGGGAAACAAACGCTAGCTTGCCTTACAAGAAACACACTCTGCTTTAGAGAAAAGAGCACTCTTCTACTCTACTGTGTTTCCTATAGGGCCAGAACAGTGAGCTTGCTCAGAACAAAAGAACTGTGCTTCCAACACACACGGGCCATATTTAGTTCAACTCTGCTTAGGAAACTGACAAGAACAGTAGCTCCTCTTCAGTCCGATACACTGTACATGTGGGGAACAGAAGCGAGTGATATTTGCACTGTGTATGGCAATTGGAGCACAATAGTGACTTGTCTTACCAGAAAACAACTCTTGCTCGTTGGATTTAAAAACTGCAAGTGACTCAACTCCATTTAGGACTGGGAAACAAACGCTAGCTCGACTTCCAAGAAACACACCCTGCTTTTGAGAAAAGAGCACTCTTCTACTCTACTGTGTTTCCTATGTGTTCCGAACAGTGAGCTTGCTCAGAACAAAAAAACTGTGCTTCCTACACACACGGCCATATCTAGTTCAAGTCTGCTTAGGAACCTGACAAGAACAGTAGATCCTCTTAGTCCAATACACTGTACTTGCTGGGAACAGACGCGAGTGCTATTTGCACTGTGTATGTCAATGACAGCGCAATAGTGCCTCTTCTTACCAGAAAACAACTCTTGCTCGTAGGACCAGAAACTGCATGGGATTCAACTCCATTTAGGACTGGAAAACAAACTCTAGCTCGCTTTACAAGAAACACACTCTGCTTTTGAGAAAAGAGCACTCTTCTACTCTACTGTGTTTCCTATAGGGCCAGAACAGTGAGCTTGCTCAGAAAAAAAGAACTGTGCTTCCTACACACGGACCATATCTAGTTCAACTCTGCTTAGGAAACTCAGAAGAACAGTAGCTCCTCTTCAGTCCAATACACTGTACTTGCTGGGAACAGACGGGAGGGCATTTTGCACTGTGTATGGCAATGGGAGCACAATAGTGACTTTCCTTACCAGAAAACAACTCTTGCTCGTAGGACCAGAAACTGTATGTGATTCCACTCCATTTAGGACTGGGAAACAAATGCCAGCTCGCCTTACAAAAACAAACTCTGCTTTAGAGAAAAGAGCACTCTTCTACTCTACTGTGTTTCCTATGGGGTCCAAACAGTGAGCTTGCTCAGAACAAAATAACTGTGCTTCCTACACACACGGACCATATATAGTTCAACTCTGCTTAGGAAACTGACAAGAACAATAGCTCCTATTCAGTCCAATACACTGTACTTGCTGGGAAAACGCGAGTGCTATTTGCCTTGTGTAGGGCAATGGGAGCGCAATAGTGCCTTTCCTTCCCAGAAAACAACTCTTGCTCGTAGGACCAGAAACTGCATGTGATTCAACTCCATTTAGGAGTAGGAAACAAACGCTAGCTCGACTTACAAAAACACACTCTGCTTTTGAGAAAAGAGCACTCTTCTACTATACTGTGTTTCCTATGGTGTCCGAACATTGAGCTTGCTCAGAACAAAAGAACTGTGCTTCCTACACACATGGCCATATCTAGTTCAATTCTGCTTAGGAACCTGACAAGAACAGTAGATCCTCTTCAGTCCCATACACTGTACGTGCTGGGAACAGACGCCAGTGCTATTTGTCCTGTGTATGGCAATGGCAGCACAATAGTGACTCTTCTTACCATAAAACAACTCTTGCTCGTAGGACCAGAAACTGCATGTGATTCAACTCCATTTAGGACTGGGAAACAAATGCTAGCTCGCCTTACAAGAAACACACTCTGCTCTAGAGAAAATAGCACTCGTCTACTCTACTGTGTTTCCTATGGGGTCCAAACAGTGAGCTTGCTCAGAACAAAAGAACTGTGCTTAATACACACACGGACCACATCTAGTTCAACTCTGCTTAGGAAACTGACAAGAACAGTAGCTCCTCTTCAGTCCGATACACTGTACTTGTGGGGAACAGAAGCTAGTGATATTTGCACTGTGTATGGCAATTGGAGCACAATAGTGACTTCTCTTACCAGAAAACAACTCTTGCTCGTTGGACAAAAAACTGCATGTGACTCAACTCCATTTAGGACTGGGAAACAAACGTTAGCTCGACTTCCAAGAAACACACTCTGCTTTTGAGAAAAGAGCACTCTTCTACTCTACTGTGTTTCATATGTGTTCTAAACAGTGAGCTTGCTCAGAACAAAAAAACTGTGCTTCCTACACACACGGCCACATCTAGTTCAAGTCTGCTTAGGAACCTGACAAGAACAGTAGATCCTCTTCAGTCCAATACACTGTACTTGCTGGGAACAGACGCCAGTGCTATTTGTCCTGTGTATGGCAAAGGGAGCGCAATAGTGACTTTCTTAAGAGAAAACAACTCTTGCTGGTAGGACCAAAAACTGCATGTGATTCAACTCCATTTAGGACTGGAAACAAACGCTAGCTCGCCTTACAAGAAACACACTCTGCTTTTGAGAAAAGAGCACTCTTCTACTCTACTGTGTTTCCTATAGGGCCAGAACAGAGAGCTTGCTCAGAACAAAAGAACTGTGCTTCCTACATACACGGCCATAACTAGTTCAATTCTGCTTAGGAACATGACAAGAACATTAGGTTCTCTTCAGTCCAATACACCGTACATGCTGGGAACCGACGCCAGTGCTATTTGCCCTGTGTATGACAATGGGAGCGCAATATTGACTCTTCTTACCAGAAAACAACTCTTGCTCATAGAACCTTAAACTGAATGTAATTCAACTCCATTTAGAACTGGGAAACAAACGCTAGATCGCCTTACAAGAGACATACTCTGCTTTTGAGAAACGAGCACTCTTCTACTCTACTGTGTTTCCTATGGGGTCCGAACAGTGAGCTTGCTCAGTACAAAAGAACTGTGCTTCCTACACACACGGCCATATCTAGTTCAATTCTGCTTAGGAACCTTACAAGAACAGTAGATCCTCTTCAGTCCAATACACTGTACATGCTGGGAACCGACGCCAGTGCTATTTGCCCTGTGTATGACAATGGGAGCGCAATAGTGACTCTTCTTACCAGAAAACAACTCTTGCATATAGGACCAGAAACTGCATAGGATTCAAGTCCGTTTCTGACTGGGAAACATACACTAGCTCGCGTTACAAGAAACACACTCTGCTTTTGAGAAAAGAGCATTCTTCTACTCTACTGTGTTTCCTATGGTGTCAGAACATTGAGCTTGCTCTGAACAAAAGAACTGTGCTTCCTACACACACAGGGCATATCTAGTTCAACTCTGCTTAGGAAACTTACAAGAACAGTAGCTCCTCTTCAGTTCAATAACTGTACTTTCTGGGAACAGACGCGAGTGTTATTTGCACTGTGTATGGCAATGAGAGTGCAATAGTGACTCTACTTACCAGAAAACAACTCTTGCTCGTAGGACGAGAAACTGCATGTGATTCAACTCCATTTCTGACTGGGAAACAAACGCTATCTGGCCTTACAAGAAACACACTCTGTTTTTGAGAAAAGAGCACTCTTCTACTCTACTGTGTTTCCTATGGGGTCCGAACAGTGTGCTTGCTCAGAACAAAAGAACTGTGCTTCCTACACACACGGGCCATATCTAGTTCAACTCTGCTTAGGAAACTGACAAGAACAGTAGCTCCGCTTCAGTCCAATACACTGTACTTGCTGGGAACAGATGCGAGTGCTATTTACACTGTATGGAAATGAGAGCCCAATAGTGACTTTCCTTACCAGAAAACAACTCTTGCTCGTAGGACCAAAAACTGCATATGATTCAACTCCATTTAGAACTGGGAAATAAACGCTAGCTTGCCTTACAAGAAACACACTCTGCTTTTGAGAAAAGAGCACTCTTCTACTCTACTGTGTTTCATATAGGGCCAAAACAGTGAGCTTGCTCAGAACAAAAGAACTGTGTTTCCTACACACACGGCCATATCTAGTTCAATTGTGCTTAGGAAACTGACAAGAACAGTAGATCCTCTTCAGTCCAATACACTGTACATGCTGGGAAGAGACGCCAGTACTATTTGCCCTGTGTATGACAATGTTAGCGCAATAGTGACTCCTCTTACCAGAAAACAACTCTTGCTCGTAGGACCAGAAACTGCATGTGATTCAACTCCATTTAGGACTGGGAAACAAACGCTAGCTCGCCTTACAAGAAACACACTCTGCTTTTGAGAAAAGAGCACTCTTCTACTTAACTGTGTTTCCAATGGGGTCCGAACAGTGAGCTTGCTCAGAATAAAAGAACTGTGCTTCCTACACACACGGGCCATATCTATTTCAACTCTGCTTAGGCAACTGACAAGAACAGTAGCTCCTCTTTAGTCCAATACACTGTAGTTGCTGGGAACAGATGCAAGTGCAATTTTCACTGTGTTTGGCAATGGGAGTGCAATAGTGACTCTTCTTACCAGAAAACAACTCTTGCTCGTAGGACCAAAAACTGCATGTGTCTCTACTCCACTTAGGACTGGGAGAGAAATGCTAGCTTGCCTTACAAGAAACACACTCTGCTTTTGAGAAAAGAGCACTCTTCTACTCTAATGTGTTTCCTATAGGGCCAGAACAGTGAGCTTCCTCAGAAAAAAAGATCTGTGCTTCCTACACACAGGTGCCATATCTATTTCAATTTTGCTTAGGAAACTGACAAGAACAGTAGATCCTCTTGAGTCAAATACACTGTACATGCTGGAAACAGACGCCAGTACTATTTGCCCTGTTTATGACAATAGGAGCACAATAGTGACTCTTCTTACCAGAAAACAACTCTTGCTCGTAGGACCAGAAACTGCATGTGATTCAACTCCATTTAGAACTGGGAAACAAACGCTAGCTTGCCTTACAAGAAACACACTCTGCTTTTGAGAAAAGAGCACTCTTCTTCTCTACTGTGTTTTCTATGGGGTCCGAACAGTGAGCTTGCTCAGAACAAAAGAACTGTGCTTCCTACACACACGGCCATATCTAGTTCAACTATGCTTAGGAAACTGACAAGAACAGTTGCTCCTATTCACTCCAATACACTGTACTTGCTGGGAACAGACGAGAGTGCTATTTGCACTGTGTATGGCAATGGGAGCTCAATAGTGACTCTTCTTACTAGAAAAAAACTCTTGCTTATAGGACCAGTAACTTCATAGGATTCAAGTCTGTTTCTGATTGGGAAACAAACACTAGCTCGCCTTACAAGAAACACACTCTGCTTTTGAGAAAAGAGCATTCTTCTACTCTACTGTGTTTCCTATGGGGTCCGAACATTGAGCTTGCTCTGAACAAAAGAACTGTGCTTCCTACACACACAGGCCATATCTAGTTCAACTCTGCTTAGGAAACTTAAAGGAACAGTAGCTCCTCTTCAGTTCAATAACTGTACTTGCTGGTAACAGACGCGAGTGCTATTTGCACTGTGTATGGCAATGAGAGCGCAATAGTGTCTCTTCTTACCAGAAAACAACTCTTGCTCGTAGGACCAGAAACTGCATGTGATTCAACTCCATTTAGGACTGGGAAACAAACGCTAGCTCACCTTACATAAACACACTCTGCTTTTGAGAAAAGAGCACTCTTCTACTCTACAGTGTTTCCTATGGGGTCCAAGCAGTGAGCTTTCTCAGAACAAAAGAACTGTGCTTCCTACACACACGGGCCATATCTAGTTCAACTCTGCTTAGGAAACTCACAAGAACAGTAACTCCTATTCAGTCCAATACACTGTACTTGCTGGGAACAGACGCGAGTACTTTTTGCACTGTGTACGGCAATGGGAGCTCAATAGTGACTCTTCTTACCAGAAAAAAACTCTTGCTCATAGGACCAGAAACTGCATTAGATTCAACTCCATTTCTTACTGGGAAACAAACTCTAGCTCGCCTTTCAAGAAACATAATCTGATTTTGAGAAAAGAGCACTCTTCTACTCTACTGTGTTTCCTATGGGGTCTGAACAGTGAGCTTGCTCTGAACAAAAGAACTGTGCTTCCTACACACACGGGCCATATCTAGTTCAACTCTGCTTAGAAAAATGACAAGAACAGTAGCTCCTCTTCATTCCGATACACTGTACTTGCAGGGAACAGACGCGAGTGCTATTTGTACTGTGTATGGCATTGGGAGCGCAATAGTGACTTTCCTTACCAGAAAACAACTCTTCCTCGTAGGACCAAAAACTGCATGAGATTCAACTCCATTTAGAACTGGGAAATAAACGCTAGCTTGCCTTAAAAGAAACACCATCTGCTTTTGAGAAAAGAGCACTCTTCTACTCTACTGTGTTTCCTATTGGGTCCGAACAGAGAGCTGGCTCAGAACAAAATAACTGTGCTTCCTACACACACGGCCATATCTAGTTCAACTCTGCTTAGGAAACTGACAAGAACAGTAGCTCCTATCAGTCCAATACACTGTACTTGCTGAGAATAGACGTGAGTGCTATTTGCACTGTGTATGGCAATGGTAGCGCAATAGTGACTTTCCATACCAGAAAACAACTCTTGCTCGTAGGACAAGAAACTGCATGTGATTCCACTCCATTTAGGACTGGGAAGCAAACGCTAGCTCGCCTTACAAGAAACACACTCTGCTTTAGGGAAAAGAGCACTCTTCTACTCTACTGTGTTTACTATGGGGTCCAAACAGTGAGCTTGCTCAGAACAAAAGAACTGTGCTTCCTACACACACGGACCATATCTAGTTCAACTCTGCTTAGGACACTGACAAGAACAGTAGCCCCTCTTCTGTCCAATACACGGTACTTGCTGGGAACAGAGGCATGTGCTATTTGCACTGTGTATGCCAATGGGAGCGCAATAGTGACTTTCCTTACCAGAAAACAACTCTTGCTCGTAGGACTAGAAACTGCATGTGATTCCACTCCATTTAGGACTGGGAAACAAATGCTAGCTCGCCTTACAAGAAACACACTCTGCTTTAGAGAAAATAGCACTCTTCTACTCTACTGTGTTTCCTATGGGGTCCAAACAGTGAGCTTGCTCAGAACAAAAGAACTGTGCTTAATACACACACGGACCACATCTAGTTCAACTATGCTTAGGAAACTGACAAGAACAGTAGCTCCTCTTCAGTCCGATACACTGTACTTGTGGGGAACAGAAGCGAGTGATATTTGCACTGTGTATGGCAATTGGAGCACAATAGTGACTTCTCTTACCAGAAAACAACTCTTGCTCGTTGGACAAAAAACTGCATGTGACTCAACTCCATTTAGGACTGGGAAACAAACGTTAGCTCGACTTCCAAGAAACACACTCTGCTTTTGAGAAAAGAGCACTCTTCTACTCTACTGTGTTTCATATGTGTTCCAAACAGTGAGCTTGCTCAGAACAAAAAAACTGTGCTTCCTACACACACGGCCATATCTAGTTCAAGTCTGCTTAGGAACCTGACAAGAACAGTAGATCCTCTTCAGTCCAATACACTGTACTTGCTGGGAACAGACGCCAGTGCTATTTGTCCTGTGTATGTCAATGACAGCGCAATAGTGCCTCTTCTTACCAGAAAACAACTCTTGCTCGTAGGACCAGAAACTGCATGTGATTCAACTCCATTTAGGACTGGGAAACAAACTCTAGCTCGCTTTACAAGAAACACACTCTGCATTTGAGAAAAGAGCACTCTTCTACTCTACTGTGTTTCCTATAGGGCCAGAACAGTGAGCTTGCTCAGAAAAAAAGAACTGTGCTTCCTTCACACACGGACCATATCTAGTTCAACTCTGCTTAGGAAACTGAGAAGAACAGTAGCTCCTCTTCAGTCCAATACACTGTACTTGCTGGGTACAGACGGGAGAGCTATTTGCACTGTGTATGGCAATGGGAGCACAATAGTGACTTTCCTTACCAGAAAACAACTCTTGCTCGTAGGACCAGAAACTGCATGTGATTCCACTCCATTTAGGACTGGGAAACAAATGCTAGCTCGCCTTACAAAAACAAACTCTGCTTTAGAGAAAAGAGCACTCTTCTACTCTACTGTGTTTCCTATGGGGTCCAAACAGTGAGCTTGCTCAGAACAAAATAACTGTGCTTCCTACACACACGGACCATATCGAGTTCAACTCTGCTTAGGAAACTGACAAGAACAGTAGCTCCTATTCAGTCCAATACACTGTACTTGCTTGGAAAAGACGCGAGTGCTATTTGCCTTGTGTAGGGCAATGGGAGCGCAATAGTGCCTTTCCTTACCAGAAAACAACTCTTGCTCGTAGGACCAGAAACTGCATGTGATTCAACTCCATTTAGGAGTAGGAAACAAACGCTAGCTCGCCTTACAAAAACACACTCTGCTTTTGAGAAAAGAGCACTCTTCTATTCTACTGTGTTTCCTATGGTGTCCGAACACTGAGCTTGCTCAGAACAAAAGAACTGTGCATCCTACACACATGGCCATATCTAGTTCAATTCTGCTTAGGAACCTGACAAGAACAGTAGATCCTCTTCAGTCCAATACACTGTACTTGCTGGGAACAGACGCCAGTGCTATTTGTCCTGTGTATGGCAGTGGCAGAGCAATAGTGACTCTTGTTACCATAAAACAACTCTTGCTCGTAAGTCTAGAAACAGCATGTGATTCAACTCCATTTAGGACTGGGAAACAAACGCTAGCTCGCCTTACAAGAAACACACTCTGCTTTAGAGAAAAGAGCACTCTTCTACTCTACTGTGTTTCCTATAGGGCCAGAACAGTGAGCTTGCTCAGAACAAAAGAACTGTGCTTCCAACACATGGCCATAACTAGTTCAAGTCTGCTTAGGAAACTGACAAGAACAGTAGCTCCTCTTCCGTCCAATACACTGTACTTGCTGGGAACAGACTGGAGGGCTATTTGCACTGTGCATGGCAATGGGAGAAAATAGTGACTTTCCTTACCAGAAAACAGCTCTTGCTCGTAGAACCAGAAACAGCATGTGATTCAACTCCATTTAGGACTGGAAAACAAATGCTAGCTCGCCTTACATGAAACACACTCTGCTTTTGAGAAAAGAGCACTCTTCTACTCTACTGTGTTTCCTATGAGGTCTGAACAGTGAGCTTGCTCAGAACAAAAGAACTGTGCTTCCTACACACACGGGCCATATCTAGTTCAACTCTGCTTAGGAAACTGACAAGAACAGTAGCTCCTCTTCAGTCCAATACACTGTACTTGCTGGCAACAGGCGCATGTGCTATTTGCACTGTGTATGGCAAAGGGAGTGCAATAGTGACTTTCCTTACCAGAAAACAACTCTTGCTCATCGGACTAGAAACTGCATGTGATTCCACTCCATTTAGGACTGGGAAACAAATGCAAGCTCGCCTTAAAAGAAACACACTCTGCTTTAGAGAAAAGAGCACTCTTCTACTCTACTGTGTTTCCTATGGGGTCCAAACAGTGAGCTTGCTCAGAACAAAAGAACTGTGCTTAATACACACACGGACCACATCTAGTTCAACTCTGCTTAGGAAACTGAAAGAACAGTAGCTCCTATTCAGTCCAATACACTGTACTTGCTGGGAAAAGACGCGAGTGCTATTTGCCTTGTGTAGGGCAATGGGAGCGCAATAGTGACTTTCCTTACCAGAAAACAACTCTTGTTCGTAGGACCAGAAACTGCATGTGATTCAACTCCATTTAGGACTGGGAAACAAACTCTAGCTCGCGTTACAAGAAACACACTCTGCTTTTGAGAAAAGAGCACTCTTCTACTCTACTGTGTTTCCTATAGGGCCACAACAGTGAGCTTGCTCAGAACATAAGAACTGTGCTTCCTACACACACGGGCCATATCTAGTTCAACTCTGCTTAGGAAACTGACAAGAACAGTAGCTCCTCTTCACTCTGATACACTGTACTTGTGGGGTACAGAAGCGAGTGATATTTGCACTGTGAATGGCAATTGGAGCACAATAGTGACTTGTCATACCAGAAAACAACTCTTGCTCGTTGGACAAAAAACTGCATGTGACTCAACTCCATTTAGGACTGGGACACAAACGCTAGCTCGACTTCCAAGAAACACTCTCTGCTTTTGAGAAAAGAGCACTCTTCTACTCTACTGTGTTTCCTATGTGTTCCGAACAGTGAGCTTGCTCAGAACAAAAAAACTGTGCTTCCTACACACACGGCCATATCTAGTTCAAGTCTGCTTAGGAACCTGACAAGAACAGTAGATCCCCTTAGTCCAATACACTGTACTTGCTGGGAACAGACGCCAGTGCTATTTGGCCTGTGTATGTCACTGACAGCGCAATAGTGACTCTTCTTACCAGAATACAACTCTTGCTCGTAGGACCAGACACTGCATGTGATTCAACTCCATTTAGGAATGGGAAACAAACTCTAGCTCGCTTTACAAGAAACACACTCTGCTTTTGAGAAAAGAGCACTCTTCTACTCTTCTGTGTTTCCTATAGGGCCAGAACAGTGAGCTTGCTCAGAAAAAAAGAACTGTGCTTCCTACACACACGGACCATATCTAGTTCAACTCTGCTTAGGAAACTGAGAAGAACAGTAGCTCCTCTTCAGTCCAATACATTGTACTTGCTGGGAACAGACGGGAGGGCTATTTGCACTGTGTATGGCAATGACAGCGCAATAGTGCCTCTTCTTACCAGAAAACAACTCTTGCTCGTAGGACCAGAAACTGCATGTGATTCCACTCCATTTAGGACTGGGAAACAAAGGCTAGCTCGCCTTACAAAAACAAACTCTGCTTTAGAGAAAAGAGCACTCTTCTATTTACTGTGTTTCCTATAGGGCCAGAACAGTGAGAATGCTCAGAACAAAGAACTGTGCTTCCTACACACGAGTCATATCTAGTTCAACTCTGCTTAGGAAACTGACAAGAACAGTAGCTCCTCTTCAGTCCGATACACTGTACTTGCTGGGAACAGACACGAGTGATATTTGCACTGTGTATGGCAATGGGAGCGCAATAGTGACTTTTATTTCCAGAAAACAACTCTTGCTCGTAGGACCAGAAACTGCATGTGATTCCACTCCATTTAGGACTGGGAAACAAATGCTAGCTCGCCTTACAAAAACAAACTCTGCTTTAGAGAAAAGAGCACTCTTCTACTCTACTGTGTTTCCTATGGGGTCCAAACAGTGAGCTTGCTCAGAACAAAATAACTGTGCTTCCTACACACACGGACCATATCGAGTTCAACTCTGCTTAGGAAACTGACAAGAACAGTAGCTCCTATTCAGTCCAATACACTGTACTTGCTTGGAAAAGACGCGAGTGCTATTTGCCTTGTGTAGGGCAATGGGAGCGCAATAGTGCCTTTCCTTACCAGAAAACAACTCTTGCTCGTAGGACCAGAAACTGCATGTGATTCAACTCCATTTAGGAGTAGGAAACAAACGCTAGCTCGCCTTACAAAAACACACTCTGCTTTTGAGAAAAGAGCACTCTTCTATTCTACTGTGTTTCCTATGGTGTCCGAACATTGAGCTTGCTCAGAACAAAAGAACTGTGCATCCTACACACATGGCCATATCTAGTTCAATTCTGCTTAGGAACCTGACAAGAACAGTAGATCCTCTTCAGTCCAATACACTGTACTTGCTGGGAACAGACGCCAGTGCTATTTGTCCTGTGTATGGCAGTGGCAGAGCAATAGTGACTCTTGTTACCATAAAACAACTCTTGCTCGTAAGTCTAGAAACAGCATGTGATTCAACTCCATTTAGGACTGGGAAACAAACGCTAGCTCGCCTTACAAGAAACACACTCTGCTTTAGAGAAAAGAGCACTCTTCTACTCTACTGTGTTTCCTATAGGGCCAGAACAGTGAGCTTGCTCAGAACAAAGAACTGTGCTTCCTACACAGGGGCCATATCTAGTTCAACTCTGCTTAGAAAAATGACAAGAACAGTAGCTCCTCTTCATTCCGATACACTGTACTTGCAGGGAACAGACGCGAGTGCTATTTGTACTGTGTATGGCAATGGGAGCGCAATAGTGACTTTCCTTACCAGAAAACAACTCTTCCTCGTAGGACCAAAAACTGCATGAGATTCAACTCCATTTAGAACTGGGAAATAAACGCTAGCTTGCCTTAAAAGAAACACCATCTGCTTTTGAGAAAAGAGCACTCTTCTACTCTACTGTGTTTCCTATTGGGTCCGAACAGAGAGCTGGCTCAGAACAAAATAACTGTGCTTCCTACACACACGGCCATATCTAGTGAACTCTGCTTAGGAAACTGACATGAACAGTAGCTCCTATCAGTCCAATACACTGTACTTGCTGAGAATAGACGTGAGTGCTATTTGCACTGTGTATGGCAATGGTAGCGCAATAGTGACTTTCCATACCAGAAAACAACTCTTGCTCGTAGGACAAGAAACTGCAGGTGATTCCACTCCATTTAGGACTGGGAAGCAAACGCTAGCTCGCCTTACAAGAAACACACTCTGCTTTAGGGAAAAGAGCACTCTTCTACTCTACTGTGTTTACTATGGGGTCCAAACAGTGAGCTTGCTCAGAACAAAAGAACTGTGCTTCCTACACACACGGACCATATCTAGTTTAACTCTGCTTAGGAAACTGACAAGAACAGTAGCCCCTCTTCTGTCCAATACACGGTACTTGCTGAGAACAGAGGCATGTGCTATTTGCACTGTGTATGCCAATGGGAGCGCAATAGTGACTTTCCTTACCAGAAAACAACTCTTGCTCGTAGGACTAGAAACTGCATGTGATTCCACTCCATTTAGGACTGGGAAACAAATGCTAGCTCGCCTTACAAGAAACACACTCTGCTTTAGAGAAAATAGCACTCTTCTACTCTACTGTGTTTCCTATGGGGTCCAAACAGTGAGCTTGCTCAGAACAAAAGAACTGTGCTTAATACACACACGGACCACATCTAGTTCAACTCTGCTTAGGAAACTGACAAGAACAGTAGCTCCTCTTCAGTCCGATACACTGTATTTGTGGGGAACAGAAGCGAGTGATATTTGCACTGTGTATGGCAATTGGAGCACAATAGTGACTTCTCTTACCAGAAAACAACTCTTGCTCGTTGGACAAAAAACTGCATGTGACTCAACTCCATTTAGGACTGGGAAACAAATGTTAGCTCGACTTCCAAGAAACACACTCTGCTTTTGAGAAAAGAGCACTCTTCTACTCTACTGTGTTTCATATGTGTTCCAAACAGTGAGCTTGCTCAGAACAAAAAAACTGTGCTTCCTACACACACGGCCACATCTAGTTCAAGTCTGCTTAGGAACCTGACAAGAACAGTAGATCCTCTTCAGTCCAATACACTGTACTTGCTGGGAACAGACGCCAGTGCTATTTGTCCTGTGTATGTCAATGACAGCGCAATAGTGCCTCTTCTTACCAGAAAACAACTCTTGCTCGTAGGACCAGAAACTGCATGGGATTCAACTCCATTTAGGACTGGGAAACAAACTCTAGCTCGCTTTACAAGAAACACACTCTGCTTTTGAGAAAAGAGCACTCTTCTACTCTACTGTGTTTCCTATAGGGCCAGAACAGTGAGCTTGCTCAGAAAAAAAGAACTGTGCTTCCTTCACACACGGACCATATCTAGTTCAACTCTGCTTAGGAAACTGAGAAGAACAGTAGCTCCTCTTCAGTCCAATACACTGTACTTGCTGGGTACAGACGGGAGAGCTATTTGCACTGTGTATGGCAATGGGAGCACTATAGTGACTTTCCTTACCAGAAAACAACTCTTGCTCGTAGGACCAGAAACTGCATGTGATTCCACTCCATTTAGGACTGGGAAACAAATGCTAGCTCGCCTTACAAAAACAAACTCTGCTTTAGAGAAAAGAGCACTCTTCTACTCTACTGTGTTTCCTATGGGGTCCAAACAGTGAGCTTGCTCAGAACAAAATAACTGTGCTTCCTACACACACGGACCATATCGAGTTCAACTCTGCTTAGGAAACTGACAAGAACAGTAGCTCCTATTCAGTCCAATACACTGTACTTGCTGGGAAAAGACGCGAGTGCTATTTGCCTTGTGTAGGGCAATGGGTGCACAATAGTGCCTTTCCTTACCAGAAAACAACTCTTGCTCGTAAGACCAGAAACTGCATGTGATTCAACTCCATTTAGGAGTAGGAAACAAACGCTAGCTCGCCTTACAAAAACACACTCTGCTTTTGAGAAAAGAGCACTCTTCTATTCTACTGTGTTTCCTATGGTGTCCGAACATTGAGCTTGCTCAGAACAAAAGAGCTGTGCATCCTACACACATGGCCATATCTAGTTCAATTCTGCTTAGGAACCTGACAAGAACAGTAGATCCTCTTCAGTCCAATACACTGTACGTGCTGGGAACAGAGGCCAGTGCTATTTGTCCTGTGTATGGCAGTGGCAGAGCAATAGTGACTCTTGTTACCATAAAGCAACTCTTGCTCGTAAGTCTAGAAACAGCATGTGATTCAACTCCATTTAGGACTGGGAAACAAACGCTAGCTCGCCTTACAAGAAACACACTCTGCTTTAGAGAAAAGAGCACTCTTCTACTCTACTGTGTTTCCTATAGGGCCAGAACAGTGAGCTTGCTCAGAACAAAAGAACTGTGCTTCCAACACATGGCCATAACTAGTTCAAGTCTGCTTAGGAAACTGACAAGAACAGTAGCTCCTCTTCCGTCCAATACACTGTACTTGCTGGGAACAGACTGGAGGGCTATTTGCACTGTGCATGGCAATGGGAGAAAATAGTGACTTTCCTTACCAGAAAACAGCTCTTGCTCGTAGAACCAGAAACAGCATGTGATTCAACTCCATTTAGGACTGGAAAACAAATGCTAGCTCGCCTTACATGAAACACACTCTGCTTTTGAGAAAAGAGCACTCTTCTACTCTACTGTGTTTCCTATGAGGTCTGAACAGTGAGTTTGCTCAGAACAAAAGAACTGTGCTTCCTACACACACGGGCCATATCTAGTTCAACTCTGCTTAGGAAACTGACAAGAACAGTAGCTCCTCTTCAGTCCAATACACTGTACTTGCTGGCAACAGGCGCATGTGCTATTTGCACTGTGTATGGCAAAGGGAGTGCAATAGTGACTTTCCTTACCAGAAAACAACTCTTGCTCATCGGACTAGAAACTGCATGTGATTCCACTCCATTTAGGACTGGGAAACAAATGCAAGCTCGCCTTAAAAGAAACACACTCTGCTTTAGAGAAAAGAGCACTCTTCTACTCTACTGTGTTTCCAATGGGGTCCAAACAGTGAGCTTGCTCAGAACAAAAGAACTGTGCTTAATACACACACGGACCACACCTAGTTCAACTCTGCTTAGGAAACTGAAAGAACAGTAGCTCCTATTCAGTCCAATACACTGTACTTGCTGGGAAAAGACGCGAGTGCTATTTGCCTTGTGTAGGGCAATGGGAGCGCAATAGTGACTTTCCTTACCAGAAAACAACTCTTGTTCGTAGGACCAGAAACTGCATGTGATTCAACTCCATTTAGGACTGGGAAACAAACTCTAGCTCGCGTTACAAGAAACACACTCTGCTTTTGAGAAAAGAGCACTCTTCTACTCTACTGTGTTTCCTTTAGGGCCACAACAGTGAGCTTGCTCAGAACATAAGAACTGTGCTTCCTACACACACGGGCCATATCTAGTTCAACTCTGCTTAGGAAACTGACAAGAACAGTAGCTCCTCTTCACTCTGATACACTGTACTTGTGGGGTACAGAAGCGAGTGATATTTGCACTGTGAATGGCAATTGGAGCACAATAGTGACTTGTCATACCAGAAAACAACTCTTGCTCGTTGGACAAAAAACTGCATGTGACTCAACTCCATTTAGGACTGGGAAACAAACGCTAGCTCGACTTCCAAGAAACACTCTCTGCTTTTGAGAAAAGAGCACTCTTCTACTCTAAGGTGTTTCCTATGTGTTCCGAACAGTGAGCTTGCTCAGAACAAAAAAACTGTGCTTCCTACACACACGGCCATATCTAGTTCAAGTCTGCTTAGGAACCTGACAAGAACAGTAGATCCCCTTAGTCCAATACACTGTACTTGCTGGGAACAGACGCCAGTGCTATTTGGCCTGTGTATGTCACTGACAGCGCAATAGTGACTCTTCTTACCAGAATACAACTCTTGCTCGTAGGACCAGACACTGCATGTGATTCAACTCCATTTAGGACTGGGAAACAAACTCTAGCTCGCTTTACAAGAAACACACTCTGCTTTTGAGAAAAGAGCACTCTTCTACTCTTCTGTGTTTCCTATAGGGCCAGAACAGTGAGCTTGCTCAGAAAAAAAGAACTGTGCTTCCTACACACACGGACCATATCTAGTTCAACTCTGCTTAGGAAACTGAGAAGAACAGTAGCTCCTCTTCAGTCCAATACATTGTACTTGCTGGGAACAGACGGGAGAGCTATTTGCACTGTGTATGGCAATGGGAGCACAATAGTGACTTTCCTTACCAGAAAACAACTCTTGCTCGTAGGACCAGAAACTGCATGTGATTCCACTCCATTTAGGACTGGGAAACAAAGGCTAGCTCGCCTTACAAAAACAAACTCTGCTTTAGAGAAAAGAGCACTCTTCTATTTACTGTGTTTCCTATAGGGCCAGAACAGTGAGAATGCTCAGAACAAAGAACTGTGCTTCCTACACACGAGTCATATCTAGTTCAACTCTGCTTAGGAAACTGACAAGAACAGTAGCTCCTCTTCAGTCCGATACACTGTACTTGCTGGGAACAGACACGAGTGATATTTGCACTGTGTATGGCAATGGGAGCGCAATAGTGACTTTTATTTCCAGAAAACAACTCTTGCTCGTAGGACCAGAAACTGCATGTGATTCAACTCCATTTAGGACTGGGAAACAAATGCTAGCTCGCCTTACATGAAACACACTCTGCTTTTGAGAAAAGAGCACTCTTCTACTCTACTGTGTTTCCTATGTGTTCCGAACAGTGCGCTTCCTCAGAACAAAAAAACTGTGCTTCCTACACACACGGCCATATCTAGTTCAATTCTGCTTAGGAACCTGACAAGAACAGTAGATCCTCTTCAGTCCATTACACTGTACTTGCTGGGAACAGACGCCAGTGCTATTTGTCCTGTGTATGGCAATGGCAGAGCAACAGTGACTCTTGTTACCATGAAACAACTCTTGCTCTTAGACTAGAAACAGCGTGTGATTCAACTCCATTTAGAACTGGGAAACAAACGCTAGCTCGCCTTACAAGAAACACACTCTGCTTTAGAGAAAAGAGCACTCTTCTACTCTACTGTGTTTCCTATAGGGCCAGAACAGTGAGCTTGCTCAGAACAAAGAACTGTGCTTCCTACACAGGGGCCATATCTAGTTCAACTCTGCTTAGAAAAATGACAAGAACAGTAGCTCCTCCTCAGTCGGATACACTGTACTTGCAGGGAACAGACGCGAGTGCTATTTGTACTGTGTATGGCAATGGGAGCGCAATAGTGACTTTCCTTACCAGAAAACAACTCTTCCTCGTAGGACCAAAAACTGCATGAGATTCAACTCCATTTAGAACTGGGAAATAAACGCTAGCTTGCCTTAAAAGAAACACCATCTGCTTTTGAGAAAAGAGCACTCTTCTACTCTACTGTGTTTCCTATTGGGTCCGAACAGAGAGCTGGCTCAGAACAAAATAACTGTGCTTCCTACACACACGGCCATATCTAGTTCAACTCTGCTTAGGAAACTGACAAGAACAGTAGCTCCTATCAGTCCAATACACTGTACTTGCTGAGAATAGACGTGAGTGCTATTTGCACTGTGTATGGCAATGGTAGCGCAATAGTGACTTTCCATACCATAAAACAACTCTTGCTCGTAGGACAAGAAACTGCATGTGATTCCACTCCATTTAGGACTGAGAAGCAAACGCTAGCTCGCCTTACAAGAAAAACACTCTGCTTTAGGGAAAAGAGCACTCTTCTACTCTACTTTGTTTATTATGGGGTCCAAACAGTGAGCTTGCTCAGAACAAAAGAACTGTGCTTCCTACACACACGGACCATATCTAGTTCAACTCTGCTTAGGAAACTGACAAGAACAGTAGCCCCTCTTCTGTCCAATACACGGTACTTGCTGGGAACAGAGGCATGTGCTATTTGTACTGTGTATGCCAATGGGAGCGCAATAGTGACTTTCCTTACCAGAAAACAACTCTTGCTCGTAGGACTAGAAACTGCATGTGATTCCACTCCATTTAGGACTGGGAAACAAATGCTAGCTCGCCTTACAAGAAACACACTCTGCTTTAGAGAAAATAGCACTCTTCTACTCTACTGTGTTTCCTATAGTGTCCAAACAGTGAGCTTGCTCAGAACAAAATAACTGTGCTTAATACACACACGGACCACATCTAGTTCAACTCTGCTTAGGAAACTGACAAGAACAGTAGCTCCTCTTCAGTCCGATACACTGTACTTGTGGGGAACAGAAGCGAGTGATATTTGCACTGTGTATGGCAATTGGAGCACAATAGTGACTTCTCTTACCAGAAAACAACTCTTGCTCGTTGGACAAAAAACTGCATGTGACTCAACTCCATTTAGGACTGGGAAACAAACGTTAGCTCGACTTCCAAGAAACACACTCTGCTTTTGAGAAAAGAGCACTCTTCTACTCTACTGTGTTTCATATGTGTTCCAAACAGTGAGCTTGCTCAGAACAAAAAAACTGTGCTTTCTACACACACGGCCACATCTAGTTCAAGTCTGCTTAGGAACCTGACAAGAACAGTAGATCCTCTTCAGTCCAATACACTGTACTTGCTGGGAACAGACGCCAGTGCTATTTGTCCTGTGTATGTCAAAGACAGCGCAATAGTGCCTCTTCTTACCAGAAAACAACTCTTGCTCGTAGGACCAGAAACTGCATGTGATTCAACTCCATTTAGGACTGGGAAACAAACTCTAACTCGCTTTACAAGAAACACACTCTGCTTTTGAGAAAAGAGCACTCTTCTACTCTACTGTGTTTCCTATAGGGCCAGAACAGTGAGCTTGCTCAGAAAAAAAGAACTGTGCTTCCTTCACACACGGACCATATCTAGTTCAACTCTGCTTAGGAAACTGAGAAGAACAGTAGCTCCTCTTCAGTCCAATACACTGTACTTGCTGGGTACAGACGGGAGAGCTATTTGCACTGTGTATGGCAATGGGAGCACAATAGTGACTTTCCTTACCAGAAAACAACTCTTGCTCGTAGGACCAGAAACTGCATGTGATTCCACTCCATTTAGGACTGGGAAACAAATGCTAGCTCGCCTTACAAAAACAAACTCTGCTTTAGAGAAAAGAGCACTCTTCTACTCTACTGTGTTTCCTATGGGGTCCAAACAGTGAGCTTGCTCAGAACAAAAGAACTGTGCTTCCTACACACACGGACCATATCGAGTTCAACTCTGCTTAGGAAACTGACAAGAACAGTAGCTCCTATTCAGTCCAATACACTGTACTTGCTTGGAAAAGACGCGAGTGCTATTTGCCTTGTGTAGGGCAATGGGAGCGCAATAGTGCCTTTCCTTACCAGAAAACAACTCTTGCTCGTAGGACCAGAAACTGCATGTGATTCAACTCCATTTAGGAGTAGGAAACAAACGCTAGCTCGCCTTACAAAAACACACTCTGCTTTTGAGTAAAGAGCAGTCTTTTATTCTACTGTGTTTCCTATGGTGTCCGAACATTGAGCTTGCTCAGAACAAAAGAACTGTGCATCCTACACACATGGCCATATCTAGTTCAATTCTGCTTAGGAACCTGACAAGAACAGTAGATCCTCTTCAGTCCAATACACTGTACGTGCTGGGAACAGACGCCAGTGCTTTTTGTCCTGTGTATGGCAGTGGCAGAGCAATAGTGACTCTTGTTACCATAAAACAACTCTTGCTCGTAAGTCTAGAAACAGCATGTGATTCAACTCCATTTAGGACTGGGAAACAAACGCTAGCTCGCCTTACAAGAAACACACTCTGCTTTAGAGAAAAGAGCACTCTTCTACTCTACTGTGTTTCCTATAGGGCCAGAACAGTGAGCTTGCTCAGAACAAAAGAACAGTGCTTCCAACACATGGCCATAACTAGTTCAACTCTGCTTAGGAAACTGAAAAGAACAGTAGCTCCTCTTCCGTCCAATACACTGTACTTGCTGGGAACAGACGGGAGGGCTATTTGCACTGTGCATGGCAATGGGAGAAAATAGTGACTTTCCTTACCAGAAAACAGCTCTTGCTCGTAGAACCAGAAACAGCATGTGATTCAACTCCATTTAGGACTGGAAAACAAATGCTAGCTCGCCTTACATGAAACACACTCTGCTTTTGAGAAAAGAGCACTCTTCTACTCTACTGTGTTTCCTATGAGTCTGAACAGTGAGCTTGCTCAGAACAAAAGAACTGTGCTTCCTACACACACGGACCATATCTAGTTCAACTCTGCTTAGGAAACTGACAAGAACAGTAGCTCCTCTTCAGTCCAATACACTGTACTTGCTGGCAACAGGCGCATGTGCTATTTGCACTGTGTATGGCAAAAGGAGTGCAATAGTGACTTTCCTTACCAGAAAACAACTCTTGCTCATCGGACTAAAAACTGCTTGTGATTCCACTCCATTTAGGACTGGGAAACAAATGCAAGCTCGCCTTAAAAGAAACACACTCTGCTTTAGAGAAAAGAGCACTCTTCTACTCTACTGTGTTTCCTATGGGGTCCAAACAGTGAGCTTGCTCAGAACAAAAGAACTGTGCTTAATACACACACGGACCACATCTAGTTCAACTCTGCTTAGGAAACTGACAAGAACAGTAGCTCCTATTCAGTCCAATACACTGTACTTGCTGGGAAAAGACGCGAGTGCTATTTGCCTTGTGTAGTGCAATGGGAGCGCAATAGTGACTTTCCTTACCAGAAAACAACTCTTGTTCGTAGGACCAGAAACTGCATGTGATTCAACTCCATTTAGGACTGGGAAACAAACTCTAGCTAGCTTTACAAGAAACACACTCTGCTTTTGAGAAAAGAGCACTCTTCTACTCTACTGTGTTTCCTATAGGGCCACAACAGTGAGCTTGCTCAGAACATAAGAACTGTGCTTCCTACACACACGGGCCATATCTAGTTCAACTCTGCTTAGGAAACTGACAAGAACAGTAGCTCCTCTTCACTCTGATACACTGTACTTGTGGGGTACAGAAGCGAGTGATATTTGCACTGTGAATGGCAATTGGAGCACAATAGTGACTTGTCATACCAGAAAACAACTCTTGCTCGTTGGACAAAAAACTGCATGTGACTCTACTCCATTTAGGACTGGGACACAAACGCTAGCTCGACTTCCAAGAAACACACTCTGCTTTTGAGAAAAGAGCACTCTTCTACTCTACTGTGTTTCCTATGTGTTCCGAACAGTGAGCTTGCTCAGAACAAAAAAACTGTGCTTCCTACACACGGGCCATATCTAGTTCAAGTCTGCTTAGGAACCTGACAAGAACAGTAGATCCTCTTAGTCCAATACACTGTACTTGCTGGGAACAGACGCCAGTGCTATTTGGCCTGTGTATGTCACTGACAGCGCAATAGTGACTCTTCTTACCAGAATACAACTCTTGCTCATAGGACCAGACACTGCATGTGATTCAACTCCATTTAGGACTGGGAAACAAACTCTAGCTCGCTTTACAAGAAACACACTCTGCTTTTGAGAAAAGAGCACTCTTCTACTCTACTGTGTTTCCTATAGGGCCAGAACAGTGAGCTTGCTCAGAAAAAAAGAACTGTGCTTCCTACACACACGGACCATATCTAGTTCAACTCTGCTTAGGAAACTGAGAAGAACAGTAGCTCCTCTTCAGTCCAATACATTGTACTTGCTGGGAACAGACGGGAGGGCTATTTGCACTGTGTATGGCAATGGGAGCACAATAGTGACTTTCCTTACCAGAAAACAACTCTTGCTCGTAGGACCAGAAACTGCATGTGATTCCACTCCATTTAGGACTGGGAAACAAATGCTAGCTCGCCTTACAAAAACAAACTCTGCTTTAGAGAAAAGAGCACTCTTCTATTTACTGTGTTTCCTACAGGGCCAGAACAGTGAGAATGCTCAGAACAAAGAACTGTGCTTCCTACACACGAGCCATATCTAGTTCAACTCTGCTTAGGAAACTGACAAGAACAGTAGCTCCTCTTCAGTCCGATACACTGTACTTGCTGGGAACAGACACGAGTGATATTTGCACTGTGTATGGCAATGGGAGCGCAATAGTGACTTTCATTTCCAGAAAACAACTCTTGCTCGTAGGACCAGAAACTGCATGTGATTCAAATCCATTTAGGACTGGGAAACAAATGCTAGCCCGCCTTACATGAAACACACTCTGCTTTTGAGAAATAGCACTCTTCTTCTCTACTGTGTTTCCTATGTGTTCCGAACAGTGAGCTTTCTCAGAACAAAAAAAACTGTGCTTCCTACACACACGGCCATATCTAGTTCAATTCTGCTTAGGAACCTGACAAGAACAGTAGATCCTCTTCAGTCCATTACACTGTACTTGCTGGGAACAGACGCCAGTGCTATTTGTCCTGTGTATGGCAATGGAAGAGCAATAGTGACTCTTGTTACCATGAAACTACTCTTGCTCTTAGAATAGAAACAGCATGTGATTCAACTCCATTTAGAACTGGGAAACAAACACTAGCTTGCCTTACAAGAAACACACTCTGCTTTAGAGAAAAGAGCACTCTTCTACTCTACTGTTTCCTATAGGGCCAGAACAGTGAGCTTGCTCAGAACAAAAGAACTGTGCTTCCAACACAGGGCCATAACTAGTTCAACTCTGCTTAGGAAACTGACAAGAACAGTAGCTCCTCTTCCGTCCAATACACTGTACTTGCTGGGAACAGACGGGAGGGCTATTTGCACTGTGGATGGCAATGGGAGCAAAATAGTGACTTTCCTTACCAGAAAACAGCTCTTGCTCGTAGGACCAGAAACTGCATGTGATTCAACTCCATTTAGGACTGGGAAACAAATGCTAGCTCGCCTTACATGAAACACACTCTGCTTTTGATTAAAGAGCACTCTTCTACTCTACTGTGTTTCCAATGGGGTCCGAACATTGAGCTTGCTCAGAACAAAAGAACTGTGCTTCCTACACACACGGGCCGTATCTAGTTCAACTCTGCTTAGGAAACTGACAAGAACAGTAGCTCCTCTTCAGTCCAATACACTGTACTTGCTGGCAACAGGCACATGTGCTATTTGTACTGTGTATGGCAATGGGAGCGCAATAGTGACTTTCCTTACCAGAAAACAACACTTGCTCATAGGACTAGAAACTGCATGTGAATCCACTCCATTTAGGACTGGGAAACAAATGCTAGCTCGCCTTACAAGAAACACACTCTGCTTTAGAGAAAATAGCACTCTTCTACTCTACTGTGTTTCCTATGGGGTCCAAACAGTGAGCTTGCTCAGAACAAAAGAACTGTATTTAATACACACACGGACCACATCTAGTTCAACTCTGCTTAGGAAACTGACAAGAACAGTAGCTCCTATTCAGTCCAATACACTGTACTTGCTGGGAAAAGACGTGAGTGCTATTTGCCTTGTATAGGGCAATGGGAGCGCAATAGTGACTTACCTTACCAGAAAACAACTCTTGTTCGTAGGACCAGAAACTGCATGTGATTCAACTCCATTTAGGACTGGGAAACAAACTCTAGCTCGCTTTACAAGAAACACACTCTGCTTTTGAGAAAAGAGCACTCTTCTACTACACTGTGTTTCCTATGGGGTCCGAACAGTGAGCTTGCTCAGAAGAAAAGAACTGTGCTTCCTACACACACGGCCATATCTAGTTCAATTCTGCTTAGGAACCTGACAAGAACAGTAGATCCTCTTCAGTCCGATACACTGTACTTGCTGGGAATAGACGCCAGTGCTATTTGTCCTGTGTATTGCAATGGCAGCGCAATAGTGACTCTTCTTACCATAAAACAACTCTTGCTCGTAGGACCAGAAACTGCATGTAATTCAACTCCATTTAGGACTGGGAAACAAAAGCTAGCTCACCTTACAAGAAACACACTCTGCTTTAGAGAAAAGAGCACTCTTCTACTCTGCTGTGTTTCCTATAGGGCCAGAACAGTGAGCTTGCTCAGAACAAAAGAACTGTGCTTCCTACACACACGGGCCATATCTAGTTCAACTCTACTTAGGAAACTGAGAAGAACAGTAGCTCCTCTTCAGTCCAATACACTGTACTTGCTGGGAACAGACGGGAGGGCTATTTGCATTGTGTATATCAATGGGAGCGCAATAGTGACTTTCCTTACCAGAAAACAACTCTTGCTCGTAGGACCAGAAACTGCATGTGATTCCACTCCATTTAGGACTGGGAAACAAATGTTAGCTCGCCTTACAAAAACACACTCTGCTTTAGAGAAAAGAGCACTCTTTTACTCTACTGTGTTTCCAATGGGATCCAAACAGTGAGCTTGCTCAGAACAAAAGAACTGTGCTTCATACACATACGGACCATATCTAGTTCAACTCTGCTTAGGAAACTGACAAGAACAGTAGCTCCTATTCACTCCAATACACTGCACTTGCTGGGAAAAGACGAGAGTGCTATTTGCCTTGTGTAGGGTAATGGGAGCGCAATAGTGACTTTCCTTACCAGAAAAAAACTCTTGCTCATAGGACCAGAAACTGCATGTGATTCAACTCCATTTAGGACTGGGAAACAAAAGCTAGCTCACCTTACAGAAACACACTCTGCTTTAGAGAAAAGAGCACTCTTCTACTCTACTGTGTTTCCTATGGTGTCCGAACAGTAAGCTTGCTCAGAACAAAAGAACTGTGCTTCCTATACACATGGCCATATCTAGTTCAATTCTGCTTAGGAACCTGACAATAACAGTAGATCCTCTTCAGTCCAATACACTGTACGTGCTGGGAACAGACGCCAGTGCTATTTGTCCTGTGTATGGCAATGGCAGCACAATAGTGACCCTTCTTACCATAAAACAACTCATGCTCATAGGACCAGAAAATGCATGTGATTCAACTCCATTTAGGACTGGGAAAGAAAAGCTAGCTCACCTTACAGAAACACACTATGCTTTAGAGAAAAGAGCACTCTTCTACTCTCTGTGTTTCCTATAGGGCCAGAACAGTGAGCTTGCTCAGAACAAAGAACTGTGCTTCCTACACAGGGGCCATATCTAGTTCAACTCTGCTTAGGAAACTGACAAGAACAGTAGCTCCTCTTCAGTCCGATACACTGTACTTGCAGGGAACAGACGCGAGTGCTATTTGCACTGTGTATGGCAATTGGAGCACAATAGTGACTCGCCCTACCAGAAAACAACTCTTGCTCCTAGGACAAAAACTTGCATGTGACTCAACTCCATTTAGGACTGGGAAACAAACGCTAGCTCGCCTTACAAGAAAGACACTCTGCTTTTGAGAAAAGAGCACTCTTCTACTACACTGTGTTTCCTATGGGGTCCGAACACTGAGCTTGCTCAGAACAAAAGAACTGTGCTTCCTACACACACGGCCATATCTAGTTCAATTCTGCTTAGGAACCTGACAAGAACAGTAGATCCTCTTCAGTCCGATACACTGTACTTGCTGGGAATAGACGCCAGTGCTATTTGTCCTGTCTAGGGCAATGGCAGAGCAATAATGACTCTTCTTACCATAAAACAACTCTTGCTCATACTACTAGAAACTGCATGTGATTCAACTCCATTTAGGACTGTGAAACAATCGCTAGCTCGCCTTACAAGAAACACACTCCGCTTTAGAGAAAAGAGCACTCTTCTACTCTACTGTATTTCCTATAGGGCCAGAACAGTGACCTTGCTCAGAAAAAAAGAACTGTGCTTCCTACACAGGGCCATAACAAGTTCAACTCTGCTTAGGAAACTGACAAGAACAGTAGCTCCTCTTCCGTCCAATACTCTGTACTTGCTGGGAACAGACGCGATGCTATTTGCACTGTGTATGGCAATGGGAGCGCAATAGTGACTTTCCTTACCAGAAAACAACTCTTGCTCGTAGGACCAGTAACTGCTTGTGATTCAAATCCATTTAGGATTGGGAAACAAATGCTAGCTCGCCTTACATGAAACACACTCTGCTTTTGAGAAAAGAGCACTCTTCTACTCTACTGTGTTTCCTATGGGGTCCGAACAGTGAGCTTGCTCAGAACAAAACAACTGTGCTTCCTACACACGGGCCATATCTAGTTCAACTCTGCTTAGGAAACTGACAAGAACACTAGCTCCTCTTCAGTCCATTACACTGTACTTGCTGGGAACAGACGTGACTGATATTTGCACTGTGTATGGCAATTGGAGCACAATAGTGACTTGTCTTACCAGAAAACAACTCTTGCTCGTAGAACAAAAAACTGCATGTGACTCAACTCCATTTAGGACTGGGAAACAAACGCTAGCTCGACTTCCAAGAAACACACTCTGCTTTTGAAAAAAGAGCACACTTCTACTCTACTGTGTTTCCTATGTGTTCCGAACAGTGAGCTTGCTCAGAACAAAAAAACTGTGCTTCCTACACACACGGCCATATCTAGTTCAAGTCTGCTTAGGAACCTGACAAGAACAGTAGATCCTATTCAGTCCAATACACTGTACTTGCTGGGAAAAGACGCGAATGCTATTTGCCTTGTGTAGGGCAATGGGAGCGCAATAGTGACTTTCTTTACCAGAAAACAACTCTTGCTCGTAGGACCAGAAACTGCATGTGATTCAACTCCATTTAGGACTAGGAAACAAACGCTAGCTTGCCTTACAAAAACACACTCTGCTTTTGAGAAAAGAGCACTCTTCTACTCTACTGTGTTTCCTATGATGTCCGAACAGTGAGCTTACTCAGAACAAAAGAACTGTGCTTCCTACACACACGGCCATATCTAGTTCAATTCTGCTTAGTTACCTGACAAGAACAGTAGACCCTCTTCAATCCAATACACTGTACTTGCTGGGAACAGACGCCAGTGCTATTTGTCCTGTGTATGGCAATGGCAGCGCAATAGTGACTCTTCTTACCATAAAACATCTCTTGCTCGTAGGACCAGAAACTGCATGTGATTCAACTCCATTTAGGACTGGGAAACAAATGCTAACTAGCCTTACAAGAAACACACTCTGCTTTAGAGAAAAGAGCACTCTTCTACTCTACTGTGTTTCCTATGAGTTCCGAACAGTGAGCTTGCTCAAACAAAAGAACTGTGCTTCCTGCACACACGGGCTATATCTAGTTCAACTCTGCTTAGGAAACTGAGAAGAACAGTAGCTCCTCTTAAGTCCAATACCCTGTACTTGCTGGGAACAGACACGAGTGCTATTTGTCCTGTATATGGCAATGGCAGCGCAATAGTGACTCTTCTTACCATAAAACAACTCTTGCTCGTAGGACCAGAAACTGCATGTGATTCAACTCCATTTAGGACTGGGAAACAAACGCTAGCTCGCCTTACATGAAACACACTCTGCTTTAGAGAAAAGAGCACTCTTCTACTCTACTGTGTTTCCTATGGGGTCCAAACAGTGAGCTTGCTCAGAACAAAAGAACTGTGCTTCCTACACACACGGGCCATATCTAGTTCAACTCTGCTTAGGAAACTGACAAGAACAGTAGCTCCTCTTCAGTCCAATACCCGGGACTTGCGGGGAACAGACGCGAGGGCTATTTGCACTGTGTATGGCAATTGGAGCACAATAGTGACTTGTCTTACCAGAAAACATCTCTTGCTCGTAGGACAAAAAACTGCATGTGACTCAACTCCATTTAGGACTGGGAAACAAACACTAGCTCGAATTCCAAGAAGCACACTCTGATTTTGAGAAAAGAGCACTCTTCTACTCTACTGTTTTTCCTATATGTTCCAAACAGTGAGCTTGCTCAGAACAAAAAAACTGTGCTTCCTACACACACGGGCCATATCTAGTTCAATTCTACTTAGGAAACTGACAAGAACAGTAGAACCTCTTCAGTCCAATACACTGTACATGCTGGGAACAGACGCCAGTGCTATTTGCCCTGTGTATGACAATGGGAGCGCAATAGTGACTCTTCTTACCAGAAAACAACTCTTGTTCGTAGGACAAGAAACTGCATGTGATTCAACTCCATTTAGGACTGGGAAACAAATGCTAGCTCGCCTTACAAGAAACACACTCTGCTTTTGAGAAAAGAGCACTCTTCTACTCTACTGTGTTTCCTATAGGGCCAGAACAGTGAACTTGCTCAGAACAAAAGAACTGTGCTTCCTACACACAGGGGACATATCTAGTTCAACTCTGCTTAGGAATCTGACAAGAACAGGAGCTTCTATTCAGTCCATTACTCTGTACATGCAGGGAACAGACGCCAGTGCTATTTGCACTGTGTATGGCAATGGGAGCGCAATAGTGACTCTTCTTACCAGAAAAAAACTATTGCTCGTAGGACCAGAAACTGCACGGGATTCAACTCCATTTCTGACTGGGAAACAAACACTAGCTCGCCTTTCAAGAAACGCACTCTGCTTTTGAGAAAAGAGCACTCTTCTACTCTACAGTGTTTCCTATGGGGTCCGAACAGTGAGCTTGCTGAGAACAAATGAACTGTGCTTCCTACACACACGCGCCATATCTAGTTATACTCTGCTTAGGAAACTGACAAGAACGGTAGCTGCTCTTCAGTCCAATACACCGTACTTCCTGGGAACAGACGCCAGTGCTATTTGCACTGTGTATGACAATGGGATCGCAATAGTGACTCTTCTTACAAGAAAAAAACTCTTGCTCGTAGGACCAGAAACGGCATGGGATTCAACTCCATTTTTGACTGGGAAGCAAATACTAGCTCGCCTTTCAAGAAACACAATTTAATTTTGAGTAAAGAGCACTCATCTACTCTACTGTGTTTCCTATGATGTCCGCACAGTGATCTTTCTCAGAACAAAAGAAGTGTGCTTCCTACACACATGGGCCATATCTGGTTCAACTCCTCTTAGGAAAATGACAAGAACAGTAGCTCCTCTTCAGTCCAATACACTGTACTTGCTGGGAACAGACGCGAGTGCTATTTGCACTATGTATGGCAATGGGAGTACAACAGTGACTTTCCTTACCAGAAAACAACTCTTGCTCATAGGACCAGAAACTGCATGTGATTCAACTCCATTTAGGACTGGGAAACAAACGCTAGCACGCCTTACAAGAAACACACTCTTCTTTTGAGAAAAGAGCACTCTTCTACTCTTCTGTGTATCCTATAAGGCCAGAACAGTGAGCTTCATCAGAACAAGAGAACTGTGCTTCCTACACACACGGCCATATCTAGTTCAATTCTGCTTAGGAAACTGACAAGAACAGTAGATCCTCTTCAGTCCAATATACTGTACATGCTGGGAACAGACGCCAGTGCTATTTGCCCTGTGTATGACAATGGGAGCACAATAGTGACTCTTCTTACCAGAAAACAACTCTTGCTCGTAGGACCACAAACTGCATGGGATTCAACTCCATTTAATACTGAAAAACAAACGCTATCTTGCCTTACAAGAAACACACTCTGCTTTTGAGAAAAGAGCACGCTTCGACTCTATTGTGTTTCCAATGGGGTCTGAACAGTGAGCTTGCTCACAACAAAAGAACTGTGCTTCCTACACACACGGCCATATCTAGTTCAACTCTGCTTAGGAAACTGACAAGAACAGTAGCTCCTCTTCAGTCCAATACACTGTACTTGCTGGAAACAGACGCGACTGCTACGTGCACTGTGTATGGCAAAGGGAGCGCAATAGTGACTTTCTTAAGAGAAAACAACTCTTGCTGGTAGGACCAAAAACTGCATGTGATTCAACTCCATTTAGGACTGGAAACAAACGCTAGCTCGCCTTACAAGAAACACACTCTGCTTTTGAGAAAAGAGCACTCTTCTACTCTACTGTGTTTCCTATAGGGCCAGAACAGAGAGCTTGCTCAGAACAAAAGAACTGTGCTTCCTACATACACGGCCATAACTAGTTCAATTCTGCTTAGGAACATGACAAGAACAGTAGGTTCTCTTCAGTCCAATACACCGTACATGCTGGGAACCGACGCCAGTGCTATTTGCCCTGTGTATGACAATGGGAGCGCAATATTGACTCTTCTTACCAGAAAACAACTCTTGCGCCTAGGACCAGAAACTGCATGTGATTCATCTCCATTTAGGACTGGGAAACAAACGCTAGCTCGCCTTACAAGAAACACACTCTGCTTTTGAGAAAAGGGCACTCTTCTACTCTATTGTGTTTCCTTCGGTGTCCGAACTATGAGCTTGCTCAGAACAAAAGAACTGTGCTTCCTACACACACAGGCCATATCTAGTTCAACTATGCATAGGAAACTGACAAGAACAGTACCTGCTCTTCAGTCCAATACACTGTACTTGCTGGGAACAGACGCGAGTGCTATTTGCACTGTGTATGGCAATGGGAGCGCAATAGTGACTCTTCTTACCAGAAAACAACTCTTGCTCGTAGTACCAGAAACTGCATGGGACTCAACTCCATTTCTGACTGGGAAACAAACACCAGCTCGACTTTCAAGAAAAACAATCAAATTTTGAGAATAGAGCACTCATCTACTCTACTGTGTTTCCTATGATGTCCGCATAGTGTGCTTTCTCAGAACAAAAGAACTGTGCTTCCTACACACATGGGATATATCTGGTTCAACTTCTCTTATGAAAATGACAAGAACAGTAGCTCCTCTTCAGTCCAATACACTGTACTTGCTGGGAACAGACGCGAGTGCTATTTGCACTATGTATGGGAATGGGAGCGCAATAGTGACTTTCCTTACAAGAAAAAAACTCTTGCTCATAGGACCAGAAAGTGGATGTGATTCAACTCCATTTAGGACTGGGAAACAAATGCTAGCTCGCCTTACAAGTAACACACTCTGCTTTTGAGAAAAGGGCACTCTTCTACTCTATTGTGTTTCCTACGGGGTCCGAACTGTGAGCTTGCTCAGAACAAAAGACCTGTGCTTCCTACACACACGGGTCATATCTGGTTCAACTCTGCTTAGGAAACTGACAAGAACAGTAGCTCCTCTTCAGTCCAATACACTGTACTTGCTGGGAACAGACGCAAGTGCTATTTGCCCTGTGTATGACAATGGGTGCGCAATATTGACTCTTCTTACCAGAAAACAACTCTTGCTCGTAGGACCAGAAACTGCATGTGATTGAACTCCATTTAGGACTGGGAAACAAACGCTAGCTCGCCTTACAAGAAACACACTCTACTTTTAAGAAAAGAGCACTCTTCTACTCTACTGTGTTTCCTAAAATGTCCGAACAGTGAGCTTGCTCAGAACAAAAGAACTGTGCTTACTACACACACGGGCCATATCTGGTTCAACTCTGCTTAGGAAACTGACAAAAACAGTAGCTCCTCTTCAGTCCAATACACTGTACTTGCTGGGAACAGACACAAGTGCTATTTGCACTGTGTATGGCAATGGGAGCACAATAGTGACTCTTCTTACCAGAAAACACCTCTTACTCGTAGGACCAGAAACTGCATGGGATTCAACTCCTTTTCTGACTGGGAAGTAAATACTAGCTCGCCTTTCAAGGAACACAATCTAATTTTGAGAAAAGAGCACTCATCTACTCTACTGTGTTTCCTATAGTGTCCACACAGTGTGCTTTCTCAGAAAATAAGAACTGTGTTTCCTACACACACGGGCCATATCTAGTTCAACTCCTCTTAGGAAAATGACAAGAACAGTAGCTCCTCTTCAGTCCAATACACTGTACTTGCTGGGAACAGACGGGAGGGCTATTTGCACTGTGTATGGCAATGGGAGCACAATAGTGACTTTCCTTACCAGAAAACAACTCTTGCTCGTAGGACCAGAAACTGCATGTGATTCCACTCCATTTAGGACTGGGAAACAAATGCTAGCTCGCCTTACAAAAACAAACTCTGCTTTAGAGAAAATAGCACTCTTCTACTCTACTGTGTTTCCTATGGGGTCCAAACAGTGAGCTTGCTCAGAACAAAAGAACTGTGCTTAATACAGACACGGACCACATCTAGTTCAACTCTGCTTAGGAAACTGACAAGAACAGTATCTCCTATTCAGTTCAATACACTATACTTGCTGGGAAAAGACGCGAGTGCTATTTGCCTTGTGTAGGGCAATGGGAGCGCAATAGTGACTTTCCTTACCAGAAAACAACTCTTGTTCGTAGGACCAGAAACTGCATGTGATTCAACTCCATTTAGGACTGGGAAACAAACTCTAGCTCACTTTACAAGAAACACACTCTGCTTTTGAGAAAACAGCACTCTTCTACTCTACTGTGTTTCCTATAGGGCCAGAACAGTGAGCTTGCTCAGAACATATGAACTGTGCTTCCTACACACACGGGCCATATCTAGTTCAACTCTGCTTAGGAAACTGACAAGAACAGTAGCTCCTCTTCAGTCCGATACACTGTACTTGTGGGGAACAGAAGCGAGTGATATTTACACTGTGTATGGCAATTGGAGCACAATAGTGACTTGTCTTACCAGAAAACAACTCTTGCTCGTTGGACAAAAAACTGCATGTGACTTAACTCCATTTAGGACTGGGAAACAAACGCTAGCTCGACTTCCTAGAAACACACTCTGCTTTTGAGAAAAGAGCACTCTTCTACTCTACTGTGTTTCCTATGTGTTCCGAACAATGAGCTTGCTCAGAACAAAAAAACTGTGCTTCCTACACACACGGCCATATCTAGTTCAAGTCTGCTTAGGAACCTGACAAGAACAGTAGATCCTCTTCAGTCCAATACACTGTACTTGCTGGGAACAGACGCCAGTGCTATTTGTCCTGTGTATGTCAATGACAGCGCAATAGTGACTCTTCTTACCAGAAAACAACTCTTGCTCGTAGGAGCAGAAACTGCATGTGATTCAACTCCATTTAGGACTGGGAAACAAACTCTAGCTGGCTTTACAAGAAACACACTCTGCTTTTGAGAAAAGAGCACTCTTCTACTCTATTGTGTTTCCTATAGGCCCAGAACAGTGAGCTTGCTCAGAAAAAAAGAACTGTGCTTCCTACACACACGGACCATATCTAGGTCAACTCTGCTTAGGAAACTGAGAAGAACAGTAGACCCTCTTCAATCCAATACACTGTACTTGCTGGGAACAGACGCCAGTGCTATTTGTCCTGTGTATGGCAATGGCAGCGCAATAGTTACTCTTCTTACCATAAAACATCTCTTGCTCATAGGACCAGAAACTGCATGTGATTCAACTCCATTTAGGACTGGGAAACAAATGCTAACTAGCCTTACAAGAAACACACTCTGCTTTAGAGAAAAGAGCACTCTTCTACTCTACTGTGTTTCCTATGAGTTCCGAACAGTGAGCTTGCTCAGAACAAAAGAACTGTGCTTCCTACACACACGGGCTATATCTAGTTCAACTCTGCTTAGGAAACTGAGAAGAACAGTAGCTCCTCTTCAGTCCAATACCCTGTACTTGCTGGGAACAGACACGAGTGCTATTTGTTCTGTGTATGGCAATGGCAGTGCAATAGTGACTCTTCTTACCATAAAACAACTCTTGCTCGTAGGACCAGAAACTGCATGTGATTCAACTCCATTTAGGACTGGGAAACAAACGCTAGCTCGCCTTACAAGAAACACACTCTGCTTTAGAGAAAAGAGCACTCTTCTACTCTACTGTGTTTCCTATGGGGTCCAAACAGTGAGCTTGCTCAGAACAAAAGAACTGTGCTTCCTACACACACGGGCCATATCTAGTTCAACTCTGCTTAGGAAACTGACAAGAACAGTAGCTCCTCTTCAGTCCAATACCCTGGACTTGCGGGGAACAGACCCGAGTGCTATTTGCACTGTGTATGGCAATTGGAGCACAATAGTGACTTGTCTTACCAGAAAACATCTCTTGCTCGTAGGACAAAAAACTGCATGTGACTCAACTCCATTTAGGACTGGGAAACAAACACTAGCTCGAATTCCAAGAAGCACACTCTGCTTTTGAGAAAAGAGCACTCATCTACTCTACTGTTTTTCCTATGTGTTCCGAACAGTGAGCTTGCTCAGAACAAAAGAACTGTGCTTCCTACACACACTGGCCATATCTAGTTCAATTCTACTTAGGAAACTGACAAGAACAGTAGAACCTCTTCAGTCCAATACACTGTACATGCTGGGAACAGACGCCAGTGCTATTTGCCCTGTGTATGACAATGGGAGCGCAATAGTGACTCTTCTTACCAGAAAACAACTCTTGTTCGTAGGACAAGATACTGCATGTGATTCAACTCGATTTAGGACTGGGAAAGAAACGCTAGCTCGCCTTACAAGAACACACTCTGCTTTTGAGAAAAGAGCACTCTTCTACTCTACTGTGTTTCCTATAGGGCCAGAACAGTGAACTTGCTCAGAAGAAAAGAACTGTGCTTCCTACACACAGGGGACATATCTAGTTCAACTCTGCTTAGGAATCTGACAAGAACAGGAGCTCCTATTCTGTCCATTACTCTGTACATGCAGGGAACAGACGCCAGTGCTATTTGCACTGTGTATGGCAATGGGAGCGCAATAGTGACTCTTCTTACCAGAAAAAACTATTGCTCGTAGGACCAGAAACTGCACGGGATTCAACTCCATTTCTGACTGGGAAACAAACACTAGCTCGCCTTTCAAGAAACGCACTCTGCTTTTGAGAAAAGAGCACTCTTCTACTCTACAGTGTTTCCTATGGGGTCCGAACAGTGAGCTTGCTCAGAACAAATGAACTGTGCTTCCTACACACACGGGCCATATCTAGTTATACTCTGCTTAGGAAACTGACAAGAACGGTAGCTGCTCTTCAGTCCAATACACCGTACTTCCTGGGAACAGACGCCAGTGCTATTTGCACTGTGTATGACAATGGGAGCGCAATAGTGACTCTTCTTACAAGAAAAAAACTCTTGCTCGTAGGACCACAAACGGCATGGGATTCAACTCCATTTTTGACTGGGAAGCAAATACTAGCTCGCCTTTCAAGACACACAATTTAATTTTGAGAAAACAGCACTCATCTACTCTACTGTGTTTCCTATGATGTCCGCACAGTGATCTTTCTCAGAACAAAAGAAGTGTGCTTCCTACACACATGGGCCATATCTGGTTCAACTCCTCTTAGGAAAATGACAAGAACAGTAGCTCCTCTTCAGTCCAATACACTGTACTTGATGGGAACAGACGCGAGTGCTATTTGCACTATGTATGGCAATGGGAGTACAACAGTGACTTTCCTTACCAGAAAACAACTCTTGCTCATATGACCAGAAACTGCATGTGATTCAACTCCATTTAGGACTGGGAAACAAACGCTAGCTCGCCTTACAAGAAACACACTCTTCTTTTGAGAAAAGAGCACTCTTCTACTCTTCTGTGTATCCTATTGGGCCAGAACAGTGAGCTTCATCAGAACAAGAGAACTGTGCTTTCTACACACACGGCCATATCTAGTTCAATTCTGCTTAGGAAACTGACAAGAACAGTAGATCCTCTTCAGTCCAATATACTGTACATGCTGGGAACAGACGCCAGTGCTATTTGCCCTGTGTATGACAATGGGAGCACAATAGTGACTCTTCTTACCAGAAAAAAACTCTTGCTCGTAGGACCACAAACTGCATGGGATTCAACTCCATTTAATACTGAAAAACAAACGCTATCTTGCCTTACAAGAAACACACTCTGCTTTAGAGAAAACAGCACTCTTCTACTCTACTGTGTTTCCTATAGGGCCAGAACAGTGATCTTGCTCAGAACAAAAGAACTGTGCTTCCCACACAGGGCCATAACTAGTTCAACTCTGTTTAGGAAACTGACAAGAACAGAAGCTCCTCTTCCGTCCAATACACTGTACTTGCGGCGAACAGACGGGAGGGCTATTTGCACTGTGGATGGCAATGGGAGCAAAATAGTGACTTTCATTACCAGAAAACAGCTCTTGCTCGTAGGACCAGAAACTGCATGTGATTCAACTCCATTTAGGACTGGGAAACAAATGCTAGCTCGCCTTACAAGAAACAAACTCTGCTTTAGAGAAAAGAGCACTCTTCTACTCTACTGTTTCCTATGGGGTCCAAACAGTGAGCTTGCTCAGAACAAAAGAACTGTGCTTAATACACACACGGACCACATCTAGTTCAACTCTGCTTAGGAAACTGACAAGAACAGTAGCTCCTATTCAGTCCAATACACTGTACTTGCTGGGAAAAGACGCGAGTGCTATTTGCCTTGTGTAGGGCAATGGGAGCGCAATAGTGACTTTCCTTACCAGAAAACAACTCTTGTTCATAGGACCAGAAACTGCATGTGATTCAACTCCATTTAGGACTGGGAAACAAACTCTAGCTCGCTTTACAAGAAACACACTCTGCTTTAGAGAAAAGAGCACTCTTCTACTCTACTGTGTTTCCCATAGGGCCACAACAGTGAGCTTGCTCAGAACATAAGAACTGTGCTTCCGACACACACGGGCCATATCTAGTTCAACTCTGCTTAGGAAACTGACAAGAACAGTAGCTCCTCTTCAGTCCGATACACTGTACTTGTGGGGAACAGAAGCGAGTGATATTTGCACTGTGTATGGCAATTGGAGCACAATAGTGACTTGTCTTACCAGAAAACAACTCTTGCTCGTTGGACAAAAAACTGCATGTGACTCAACTCCATTTAGGACTGGGAAACAAACGCTAGCTCGACTTCCAAGAAACACACTCTGCTTTTGAGAAAAGAGCACTCTTCTACTCTACTGTGTTTCCTATGTGTTCCGAACAGTGAGCTTGTTCAGAACAAAAAAACTGTGCTTCCTACACACACGGACCATATCTAGTTCAACTCTGCTTAGGAAACTGAGAAGAACAGTAGCTCCTCTTCAGTCCAATACACTGTACTTGCTGGGAACAGACGGGAGGGCTATTTGCACTGTGCATGGCAATGGGAGCACAATATTGACTTTCCTTACCAGAAAACAACTCTTGCTCCTAGGACCAGAAACTGCATGTGATTCAACTCCATTTAGGACTGGGAAGCAAATGCTACCTCGCCTTACATGAAACACACTCTGCTTTTGAGAAAAGAGCACTCTTCTACTCTACTGTGTTTCCTATGTGTTCCGAACAGTGAGCTTCCTCAGAACAAAAAAACTGTGCTTCCTACACACACGGCCATATCTAGTTCAATTCTGCTTAGGAACCTGACAAGAACAGTAGATCCTCTTCAGTCCATTACACTGTACTTGCTGGGAACAGACGCCAGTGCTATTTGTCCTGTGTATGGCAATGGCAGAGCAATAGTGACTCTTGTTACCATGAAACAACTCTTGCTCTTAGACTAGAAACAGCATGTGATTCAACTCCATTTAGAACTGGGAAACAAACGCTAGCTTGCCTTACAAGAAACACACTCAGCTTTAGAGAAAAGAGCACTCTTCTACTCTACTGTGTTTCCTATAGGGCCAGAACAGTGAGCTTGCTCATAACAAAAGAACTGTGCTTCCTACACACGGCCCATATCTAGTTCAACTCTGCTTAGGAAACTGACAAGAACAGTAGCTCCTCTTCAGTCCAATACCCGGGACTTGCGGGGAACAGACGCGAGGGCTATTTGCACTGTGTATGGCAATTGGAGCACAATAGTGACTTGTCTTACCAGAAAACATCTCTTGCTCATAGGACAAAAAACTGCATGTGACTCAACTCCATTTAGGACTGGGAAACAAACACTAGCTCGAATTCCAAGAAGCACACTCTGCTTTTGAGAAAAGAGCACTCTTCTACTCTACTGTTTTTCCTATATGTTCCAAACAGTGAGCTTGCTCAGAACAAAAAAACTGTGCTTCCTACACACACGGGCCATATCTAGTTCAATTCTACTTAGGAAACTGACAAGAACAGTAGAACCTCTTCAGTCCAATACACTGTACATGCTGGGAACAGACGCCAGTGCTATTTGCCCTGTGTATGACAATGGGAGCGCAATAGTGACTCTTCTTACCAGAAAACAACTCTTGTTCGTAGGACAAGAAACTGCATGTGATTCAACTCGATTTAGGACTGGGAAACAAATGCTATCTCGCCTTACAAGAAACACACTCTGCTTTTGAGAAAAGAGCACTCTTCTACTCTACTGTGTTTCCTATAGGGCCAGAACAGTGAACTTGCTCAGAACAAAAGAACTGTGCTTCCTACACACAGGGGACATATCTAGTTCAACTCTGCTTAGGAATCTGACAAGAACAGGAGCTTCTATTCAGTCCATTACTCTGTACATGCAGGGAACAGACGCCAGTGCTATTTGCACTGTGTATGGCAATGGGAGCGCAATAGTGACTCTTCTTACCAGAAAAAAACTCTTGCTCGTAGGACCAGAAACTGCACGGGATTCAATTCCATTTCTGACTGGGAAACAAACACTAGCTCGCCTTTCAAGAAACGCACTCTGCTTTTGAGAAAAGAGCACTCTTCTACTCTACAGTGTTTCCTATGGGGTCCGAACAGTGAGCTTGCTAAGAACAAATGAACTGTGCTTCCTTCACACACGGGCCATATCTAGTTATACTCTGCTTAGGAAACTGACAAGAACGGTAGCTGCTCTTCAGTCCAATACACCGTACTTCCTGGGAACAGACGCCAGTGCTATTTGCACTGTGTATGACAATGGGATCGCAATAGTGACTCTTCTTACAAAAAAAAAACTCTTGCTCGTAGGACCAGAAACGGCATGGGATTCAACTCCATTTTTGACTGGGAAGCAAATACTAGCTCGCCTTTCAAGAAACACAATTTAATTTTGAGTAAAGAGCACTCATCTACTCTACTGTGTTTCCTATGATGTCCGCACAGTGATCTTTCTCAGAACAAAAGAAGTGTGCTTCCTACACACATGGGCCATATCTGGTTCAACTCCTCTTAGGAAAATGACAAGAACAGTAGCACCTCTTCAGTCCAATACACTGTACTTGCTGGGAACAGACGCGAGTGCTATTTGCACTATGTATGGCAATGGGAGTACAACAGTGACTTTCCTTACCAGAAAACAACTCTTGCTCATATGACCAGAAACTGCATGTGATTCAACTCCATTTAGGACTGGGAAACAAACGCTAGCTCGCCTTACAAGAAACACACTCTTCTTTTGAGAAAAGAGCACTCGTCTACTCTTCTGTGTATCCTATAAGGCCAGAACAGTGAGCTTCATCAGAACAAGAGAACTGTGCTTCCTACACACACGGCCATATCTAGTTCAATTCTGCTTAGGAAACTGACAAGAACAGTAGATCCTCTTCAGTCCAATATACTGTACATGCTGGGAACAGACGCCAGTGCTATTTGCCCTGTGTATGACAATGGGAGCACAATAGTGACTCTTCTTACCAGAAAACAACTCTTGCTCGTAGGACCACAAACTGCATGGGATTCAACTCCATTTAATACTGAAAAACAAACGCTATCTTGCCTTACAAGAAACACACTCTGCTTTTGAGAAAAGAGCACGCTTCGACTCTATTGTGTTTCCAATGGGGTCTGAAGAGTGAGCTTGCTCACAACAAAAGAACTGTGCTTCCTACACACACGGCCATATCTAGTTCAACTCTGCTTAGGAAACTGACAAGAACAGTAGCTCCTCTTCAGTCCAATACACTGTACTTGCTGGAAACAGACGCGACTGCTATTTGCACTGTGTATGGCAAAGGGAGCGCAATAGTGACTTTCTTAAGAGAAAACAACTCTTGCTGGTAGGACCAAAAACTGCATGTGATTCAACTCCATTTAGGACTGGAAACAAACGCTAGCTCGCCTTACAAGAAACACACTCTGCTTTTGAGAAAAGAGCACTCTTCTACTCTACTGTGTTTCCTATAGGGCCAGAAGAGAGAGCTTGCTCAGAACAAAAGAACTGTGCTTCCTACATACACGGCCATAACTAGTTCAATTCTGCTTAGGAACATGACAAGAACAGTAGGTTCTCTTCAGTCCAATACACCGTACATGCTGGGAACCGACGCCAGTGCTATTTGCCCTGTGTATGACAATGGGAGCGCAATATTGACTCTTCTTACCAGAAAACAACTCTTGCGCCTAGGACCAGAAACTGCATGTGATTCATCTCCATTTAGGACTGGGAAACAAACGCTAGCTCGCCTTACAAGAAACACACTCTGCTTTTGAGAAAAGGGCACTTTTCTACTCTATTGTGTTTCCTTCGGTGTCCGAACGATGAGCTTGCTCAGAACAAAAGAACTGTGCTTCCTACACACACGGGCCATATCTAGTTCAACTATGCATAGGAAACTGACAAGAACAGTACCTGCTCTTCAGTCCAATACACTGTTGTTGCTGGGAACAGA
This sequence comes from Peromyscus eremicus, assembly GCF_949786415.1. Classification (NCBI taxonomy): domain Eukaryota; kingdom Metazoa; phylum Chordata; class Mammalia; order Rodentia; family Cricetidae; genus Peromyscus; species Peromyscus eremicus. Next base: position 421,906 of record NW_026734430.1, read on the forward strand.
CGCGAGTGCTATTTGCACTGTGTATGGCAATGGGAGCGCAATAGTGACTCTTCTTACCAGAAAACAACTCTTGCTCGTAGTACCAGAAACTGCATGGGACTCAACTCCATTTCTGACTGGGAAACAAACACCAGCTCGACTTTCAAGAAAAACAATCAAATTTTGAGAATAGAGCACTCATCTACTCTACTGTGTTTCCTATGATGTCTGCATAGTGTGCTTTCTCAGAACAAAAGAACTGTGCTTCCTACACACATGGGATATATCTGGTTCAACTCCTCTTATGAAAATGACAAGAACAGTAGCTCCTCTTCAGTCCAATACACTGTACTTGCTGGGAACAGACGCGAGTGCTATTTGCACTATGTATGGGAATGGGAGCGCAATAGTGACTTTCCTTACCAGAAAAAAACTCTTGCTCATAGGACCAGAAAGTGGATGTGATTCAACTCCATTTAGGACTGGGAAACAAACTCTAGCTCGCCTTACAAGGAACACACTCTGCTTTTGAGAAAAGGGCACTCTTCTACTCTATTGTGTTTCCTACGGGGTCCGAACTGTGAGCTTGCTCAGAACAAAAGACCTGTGCTTCCTACACACACGGGTCATATCTGGTTCAACTCTGCTTAGGAAACTTACAAGAACAGTAGCTCCTCTTCAGTCCAATACACTGTACTTGCTGGGAACAGACGCAAGTGCTATTTGCCCTGTGTATGACAATGGGTGCGCAATATTGACTCTTCTTACCAGAAAACAACTCTTGCTCGTAGGACCATAAACTGCATGTGATTGAACTCCATTTAGGACTGGGAAAAAAACGCTAGCTCGCCTTACAAGAAGCACACTCTACTTTTAAGAAAAGAGCACTCTTCTACTCTACTGTGTTTCCTAAGGTGTCCGAACAGTGAGCTTGCTCAGAACAAAAGAACTGTGCTTACTACACACACGGGCCATATCTGGTTCAACTCTGCTTAGGAAACTGACAAAAACAGTAGCTCCTCTTCAGTCCAATACACTGTACTTGCTGGGAACAGACACAAGTGCTATTTGCACTGTGTATGGCAATGGGAGCACAATAGTGACTCTTCTTACCAGAAAACACCTCTTACTCGTAGGACCAGAAACTGCATGGGATTCAACTCCATTTCTGACTGGGAAGTAAATACTAGCTCGCCTTTCAAGGAACACAATCTAATTTTGAGAAAAGAGCACTCATCTACTCTACTGTGTTTCCTATAGTGTCCACACAGTGTGCTTTCTCAGAAAATAAGAACTGTGTTTCCTACACACACGGGCCATATCTAGTTCAACTCCTCTTAGGAAAATGACAAGAACAGTAGCTCCTCTTCAGTCCAATACACTGTACTTGCTGGGAACAGACGGGAGGGCTATTTGCACTGTGTATGGCAATGGGAGCACAATAGTGACTTTCCTTACCAGAAAACAACTCTTGCTCGTAGGACCAGAAACTGCATGTGATTCCACTCCATTTAGGACTGGGAAACAAATGCTAGCTCGCCTTACAAAAACAAACTCTGCTTTAGAGAAAATAGCACTCTTCTACTCTACTGTGTTTCCTATGGGGTCCAAACAGTGAGCTTGCTCAGAACAAAAGAACTGTGCTTAATACAGACACGGACCACATCTAGTTCAACTCTGCTTAGGAAACTGACAAGAACAGTATCTCCTATTCAGTTCAATACACTATACTTGCTGGGAAAAGACGAGAGTGCTATTTGCCTTGTGTAGGGCAATGGGAGCGCAATAGTGACTTTCCTTACCAGAAAACAACTCTTGTTCGTAGGACCAGAAACTGCATGTGATTCAACTCCATTTAGGACTGGGAAACAAACTCTAGCTCACTTTACAAGAAACACACTCTGCTTTTGAGAAAAGAGCACTCTTCTACTCTACTGTGTTTCCTATAGGGCCAGAACAGTGAGCTTGCTCAGAACATATGAACTGTGCTTCCTACACACACGGGCCATATCTAGTTCAACTCTGCTTAGGAAACTGACAAGAACAGTAGCTCCTCTTCAGTCCGATACACTGTACTTGTGGGGAACAGAAGCGAGTGATATTTACACTGTGTATGGCAATTGGAGCACAATAGTGACTTGTCTTACCAGAAAACAACTCTTGCTCGTTGGACAAAAAACTGCATGTGACTTAACTCCATTTAGGACTGGGAAACAAACGCTAGCTCGACTTCCTAGAAACACACTCTGCTTTTGAGAAAAGAGCACTCTTCTACTCTACTGTGTTTCCTATGTGTTCCGAACAATGAGCTTGCTCAGAACAAAAAAACTGTGCTTCCTACACACACGGCCATATCTAGTTCAAGTCTGCTTAGGAACCTGACAAGAACAGTAGATCCTCTTCAGTCCAATACACTGTACTTGCTGGGAACAGACGCCAGTGCTATTTGTCCTGTGTATGTCAATGACAGCACAATAGTGACTCTTCTTACCAGAAAACAACTCTTGCTCATAGGAGCAGAAACTGCATGTGAATCAACTCCATTTAGGACTGGGAAACAAACTCTAGCTGGCTTTACAAGAAACACACTCTGCTTTTGAGAAAAGAGCACTCTTCTACTCTATTGTGTTTCCTATAGGGCCAGAACAGTGAGCTTGCTCAGAAAAAAAGAACTGTGCTTCCTACACACACGGACCATATCTAGGTCAACTCTGCTTAGGAAACTGAGAAGAACAGTAGACCCTCTTCAATCCAATACACTGTACTTGCTGGGAACAGACGCCAGTGCTATTTGTCCTGTGTATGGCAATGGCAGCGCAATAGTGACTCTTCTTACCATAAAACATCTCTTGCTCATAGGACCAGAAACTGCATGTGATTCAACTCCATTTAGGACTGGGAAACAAATGCTAACTAGCCTTACAAGAAACACACTCTGCTTTAGAGAAAAGAGCACTCTTCTACTCTACTGTGTTTCCTATGAGTTCCGAACAGTGAGCTTGCTCAGAACAAAAGAACTGTGCTTCCTACACACACGGGCTATATCTAGTTCAACTCTGCTTACGAAACTGAGAAGAACAGTAGCTCCTCTTCAGTCCAATACCCTGTACTTGCTGGGAACAGACACGAGTGCTATTTGTCCTGTGTATGGCAATGGCAGTGCAATAGTGACTCTTCTTACCATAAAACAACTCTTGCTCGTAGGACCAGAAACTGCATGTGATTCAACTCCATTTAGGACTGGGAAACAAACGCTAGCTCGCCTTACAAGAAACACACTCTGCTTTAGAGAAAAGAGCACTCTTCTACTCTACTGTGTTTCCTATGGGGTCCAAACAGTGAGCTTGCTCAGAACAAAAGAACTGTGCTTCCTACACACACGGGCCATATCTAGTTCAACTCTGCTTAGGAAACTGACAAGAACAGTAGCTCCTCTTCAGTCCAATACCCTGGACTTGTGGGGAACAGACGCGAGTGCTATTTGCACTGTGTATGGCAATTGGAGCACAATAGTGACTTGTCTTACCAGAAAACATCTCTTGCTCGTAGGACAAAAAACTGCATGTGACTCAACTCCATTTAGGACTGGGAAACAAACACTAGCTCGAATTCCAAGAAGCACACTCTGCTTTTGAGAAAAGAGCACTCATCTATTCTACTGTTTTTCCTATGTGTTCCGAACAGTGAGCTTGCTCAGAACAAAAGAACTGTGCTTCCTACACACACGGGCCATATCTAGTTCAATTCTACTTAGGAAACTGACAAGAACAGTAGAACCTCTTCAGTCCAATACACTGTACATGCTGGGAACAGACGCCAGTGCTATTTGCCCTGTGTATGACAATGGGAGCGCAATAGTGACTCTTCTTACCAGAAAACAACTCTTGTTCGTAGGACAAGAAACTGCATGTGATTCAACTCGATTTAGGACTGGGAAAGAAACGCTAGCTCGCCTTACAAGAAACACACTCTGCTTTTGAGAAAAGAGCACTCTTCTACTCTACTGTGTTTCCTATAGGGCCAGAACAGTGAACTTGCTCAGAAGAAAAGAACTGTGCTTCCTACACACAGGGGACATATCTAGTTCAACTCTGCTTAGGAATCTGACAAGAACAGGAGCTCCTATTCTGTCCATTACTCTGTACATGCAGGGAACAGACGCCAGTGCTATTTGCACTGTGTATGGCAATGGGAGCGCAATAGTGACTCTTCTTACCAGAAAAAAACTATTGCTCGTAGGACAAGAAACTGCACGGGATTCAACTCCATTTCTGACTGGGAAACAAACACTAGCTCGCCTTTCAAGAAACGCACTCTGCTTTTGAGAAAAGAGTACTCTTCTACTCTACAGTGTTTCCTATGGGGTCCGAACAGTGAGCTTGCTAAGAACAAAAGAACTGTGCTTCCTACACACACGGGCCATATCTAGTTATACTCTGCTTAGGAAACTGACAAGAACGGTAGCTGCTCTTCAGTCCAATACACCGTACTTCCTGGGAACAGACGCCAGTGCTATTTGCACTGTGTATGACAATGGGAGCGCAATAGTGACTCTTCTTACAAGAAAAAAACTCTTGCTCGTAGGACCAGAAACGGCATGGGATTCAACTCCATTTTTGACTGGGAAGCAAATACTAGCTCGCCTTTCAAGACACACAATTTAATTTTGAGAAAAGAGCACTCATCTACTCTACTGTGTTTCCTATGATGTCCGCACAGTGATCTTTCTCAGAACAAAAGAAGTGTGCTTCCTACACACATGGGCCATATCTGGTTCAACTCCTCTTAGGAAAATGACAAGAACAGTAGCTCCTCTTCAGTCCAATACACTGTACTTGATGGGAACAGACGCGAGTGCTATTTGCACTATGTATGGCAATGGGAGTACAACAGTGACTTTCCTTACCAGAAAACAACTCTTGCTCATATGACCAGAAACTGCATGTGATTCAACTCCATTTAGGACTGGGAAACAAACGCTAGCTCGCCTTACAAGAAACACACTCTTCTTTTGAGAAAAGAGCACTCTTCTACTCTTCTGTGTATCCTATTGGGCCAGAACAGTGAGCTTCATCAGAACAAGAGAACTGTGCTTTCTACACACACGGCCATATCTAGTTCAATTCTGCTTAGGAAACTGACAAGAACAGTAGATCCTCTTCAGTCCAATATACTGTACATGCTGGGAACAGACGCCAGTGCTATTTGCCCTGTGTATGACAATGGGAGCACAATAGTGACTCTTCTTACCAGAAAACAACTCTTGCTCGTAGGACCACAAACTGCATGGGATTCAACTCCATTTAATACTGAAAAACAAACGCTATCTTGCCTTACAAGAAACACACTCTGCTTTAGAGAAAACAGCACTCTTCTACTCTACTGTGTTTCCTATAGGGCCAGAACAGTGATCTTGCTCAGAACAAAAGAACTGTGCTTCCCACACAGGGCCATAACTAGTTCAACTCTGTTTAGGAAACTGACAAGAACAGATGCTCCTCTTCCGTCCAATACACTGTACTTGCGGGGAACAGACGGGAGGGCTATTTGCACTGTGGATGGCAATGGGAGCAAAACAGTGACTTTCATTACCAGAAAACAGCTCTTGCTCGTAGGACCAGAAACTGCATGTGATTCAACTCCATTTAGGACTGGGAAACAAATGCTAGCTCGCCTTACATGAAACACACTCTGCTTTTGAGAAAAGAGCACTCTTCTACTTTACTGTGTTTCCTATGAGGTCTGAACAGTGAGCTTGCTCAGAACAAAAGAACTGTGCTTCCTACACACACGGGCCATATCTAGTTCAACTCTGCTTAGGAAACTGACTAGAACAGTAGCTCCTCTTCAGTCCAATACACTGTACTTGCTGGCAACAAGCGCATGTGCTATTTGCACTGTGTATGGCAAAGGGAGCACAATAGTGACTTTCCTTACCAGAAAATAACTCTTGCTCATCGGACTATAAACTGCATGTGATTCCACTCCATTTAGGACTGTTAAACAAATGCTAGCTCGCCTTACAAGAAACACACTCTGCTTTAGAGAAAAGAGCACTCTTCTACTCTACTGTTTCCTATGGGGTTCAAACAGTGAGCTTGCTCAGAACAAAAGAACTGTGCTTAATACACACACGGACCACATCTAGTTCAACTCTGCTTAGGAAACTGACAAGAACAGTAGCTCCTATTCAGTCCAATACACTGTACTTGCTGGGAAAAGACGCGAGTGCTATTTGCCTTGTGTAGGGCAATGGGAGCGCAATAGTGACTTTCCTTACCAGAAAACAACTCTTGTTCATAGGACCAGAAACTGCATGTGATTCAACTCCATTTAGGACTGGGAAACAAACTCTAGCTCGCTTTACAAGAAACACACTCTGCTTTTGAGAAAAGAGCACTCTTCTACTCTACTGTGTTTCCTATAGGGCCACAACAGTGAGCTTGCTCAGAACATAAGAACTGTGCTTCCGACACACACGGGCCATATCTAGTTCAACTCTGCTTAGGAAACTGACAAGAACAGTAGCTCCTCTTCAGTCCGATACACTGTACTTGTGGGGAACAGAAGCGAGTGATATTTGCACTGTGTATGGCAATTGGAGCACAATAGTGACTTGTCTTACCAGAAAACAACTCTTGCTCGTTGGACAAAAAACTGCATGTGACTTAACTCCATTTAGGACTGGGAAACAAACGCTAGCTCGACTTCCAAGAAACACACTCTGCTTTTGAGAAAAGAGCACTCTTCTACTCTACTGTTTTTCCTATGTGTTCCGAACAGTGAGCTTGCTCAGAACAAAAAAACTGTGCTTCCTACACACACGGACCATATCTAGTTCAACTCTGCTTAGGAAACTGAGAAGAACAGTAGCTCCTCCTCAGTCCAATACACTGTACTTGCTGGGAACAGACGGGAGGGCTATTTGCACTGTGTATGGCAATGGGAGCACAATAGTGACTTTCCTTACCAGAAAACAACTCTTGCTCGTAGGACCAGAAACTGCATGTGATTCAACTCCATTTAGGACTGGGAAGCAAATGCTAGCTCGCCTTACATGAAACACACTCTGCTTTTGAGAAAAGAGCACTCTTCTACTCTACTGTGTTTCCTATGTGTTCCGAACAGTGAGCTTCCTCAGAACAAAAAAACTGTGCTTCCTACACACACGGCCATATCTAGTTCAATTCTGCTTAGGAACCTGACAAGAACAGTAGATCCTCTTCAGTCCATTACACTGTACTTGCTGGGAACAGACGCCAGTGCTATTTGTCCTGTGTATGGCAATGGCAGAGCAATAGTGACTCTTGTTACCATGAAACAACTCTTGCTCTTAGACTAGAAACAGCATGTGATTCAACTCCATTTAGAACTGGGAAACAAACGCTAGCTCGCCTTACAAGAAACACACTCTGCTTTAGAGAAAAGAGTACTCTTCTACTCTACTGTGTTTCCTATAGGGCCAGAACAGTGAGCTTGCTCAGAACAAAGAACTGTGCTTCCTACACAGGGGCCATATCTAGTTCAACTCTGCTTAGGATAATGACAAGAACAGTAGATCCTCTTCAGTCAATACACTGTACTTGCTGGGAACAGACGCCAGTGCTATTTGTCCTGTGTATGTCAATGACAGCGCAATAGTGACTCTTCTTACCAGAAAACAACTCTTGCTCGTAGGACCAGAAACTGCATGTGATTCAACTCCATTTAGGACTGGGAAACAAACTCTAGCTCGCTTTACAAGAAACACACTCTCCTTTTGAGAAAAGAGCACTCTTCTACTCTACTGTGTTTCCTATAGGGCCAGAACAGTGAGCTTGCTCAGAACAAAAGAACTGTGCTTCCTTCACACGGACCATATCTAGTTCAACTCTGCTTAGGAAACTGAGAAGAACAGTAGCTCCTCTTCAGTCCAATACACTGTACTTGCTGGGTACAGACGGGAGAGCTATTTGCACTGTGTATGGCAATGGGAGCACAATAGTGACTTTCCTTACCAGAAAACAACTCTTGCTCGTAGGACCAGAAACTGCATGTGATTCCACTCCATTTAGGACTGGGAAACAAATGCTAGCTCGCCTTACAAAAACAAACTCTGCTTTAGAGAAAAGAGCACTCTTCTACTCTACTGTGTTTCCTACGGGGTCCAAACAGTGAGCTTGCTCAGAACAAAATAACTGTGCTTCCTACACACACGGACCATATCGAGTTCAACTCTGCTTAGGAAACTGACAAGAACAGTAGCTCCTATTCAGTCCAATACACTGTACTTGCTTGGAAAAGACGCGAGTGCTATTTGCCTTGTGTAGGGCAATGGGAGCGCAATAGTGACTTTCCTTACCAGAAAACAACTCTTGCTTGTAGGACCAGAAACTGCATGTGATTCAACTCCATTTAGGAGTAGGAAACAAACGCTAGCTCGCCTTACAAAAACACACTCTGCTTTTGAGAAAAGAGCACTCTTCTATTCTACTGTGTTTCCTATGGTGTCTGAACATTGAGCTTGCTCAGAACAAAAGAACTGTGCATCCTACACACATGGCCATATCTAGTTCAATTCTGCTTAGGAACCTGACAAGAACAGTAGATCCTCTTCAGTCCAATACACTGTACGTGCTGGGAACAGACGCCAGTGCTATTTGTCCTGTGTATGGCAGTGGCAGAGCAATAGTGACTCTTGTTACCATAAAACAACTCTTGCTCGTAAGTCTAGAAACAGCATGTGATTCAACTCCATTTAGGACTGGGAAACAAACGCTAGCTCGCCTTACAAGAAACACACTCTGCTTTAGAGAAAAGAGCACTCTTCTACTCTACTGTGTTTCCTATAGGGCCAGAACAGTGAGCTTGCTCGAAACAAAAGAACTGTGCTTCCAACACAGGGCCATAACTAGTTCAACTCTGCTTAGGAAACTGACAAGAACAGTAGCTCCTCTTCCGTCCAATACACTGTACTTGCTGGGAACAGACGGGAGGGCTATTTGCACTGTGCATGGCAATGGGAGAAAATAGTGACTTTCCTTACCAGAAAACAGCTCTTGCTCGTAGAACCAGAAACAGCATGTGATTCAACTCCATTTATGACTGGGAAACAAATGCTAGCTCGCCTTACATGAAACACACTCTGCTTTTGAGAAAAGAGCACTCTTCTACTGTACTGTGTTTCCTATGAGGTCTGAACAGAGAGCTTGCTCAGAACAAAAGAACTGTGCTTCCTACACACACGGGCCATATCTAGTTCAACTCTGCTTAGGAAACTGACAAGAACAGTAGCTCCTCTTCAGTCCGATACACTGTACTTGTGGGGAACAGAAGCGAGTGATATTTGCACTGTGTATGGCAATTGGAGCACAATAGTGACTTGTCTTACCAGAAAACAACTCTTGCTCGTTGGGCAAAAAACTGCATGTGACTCAACTCCATTTAGGACTGGGAAACAAACGCTAGCTCGACTTCCAAGAAACACACTCTGCTTTTGAGAAAAGAGCACTCTTCTACTCTACTGTTTTTCCTATGTGTTCCGAACAGTGAGCTTGCTCAGAACAAAAAAACTGTGCTTCCTACACACACGGACCATATCTAGTTCAACTCTGCTTAGGAAACTGAGAAGAACAGTAGCTCCTCCTCAGTCCAATACACTGTACTTGCTGGGAACAGACGGGAGGGCTATTTGCACTGTGTATGGCAATGGGAGCACAATAGTGACTTTCCTTACCAGAAAACAACTCTTGCTCGTAGGACCAGAAACTGCATGTGATTCAACTCCATTTAGGACTGGGAAGCAAATGCTAGCTCGCCTTACATGAAACACACTCTGCTTTTGAGAAAAGAGCACTCTTCTACTCTACTGTGTTTCCTATGTGTTCCGAACAGTGAGCTTCCTCAGAACAAAAAAACTGTGCTTCCTACACACACGGCCATATCTAGTTCAATTCTGCTTAGGAACCTGACAAGAACAGTAGATCCTCTTCAGTCCATTACACTGTACTTGCTGGGAACAGACGCCAGTGCTATTTGTCCTGTGTATGGCAATGGCAGAGCAATAGTGACTCTTGTTACCATGAAACAACTCTTGCTCTTAGACTAGAAACAGCATGTGATTCAACTCCATTTAGAACTGGGAAACAAACGCTAGCTCGCCTTACAAGAAACACACTCTGCTTTAGAGAAAAGAGTACTCTTCTACTCTACTGTGTTTCCTATAGGGCCAGAACAGTGAGCTTGCTCAGAACAAAGAACTGTGCTTCCTACACAGGGGCCATATCTAGTTCAAATCTGCTTAGGATAATGACAAGAACAGTAGATCCTCTTCAGTCCAATACACTGTACTTGCTGGGAACAGACGCCAGTGCTATTTGTCCTGTGTATGTCAATGACAGCGCAATAGTGACTCTTCTTACCAGAAAACAACTCTTGCTCGTAGGACCAGAAACTGCATGTGATTCAACTCCATTTAGGACTGGGAAACAAACTCTAGCTCGCTTTACAAGAAACACACTCTGCTTTTGAGAAAAGAGCACTCTTCTACTCTACTGTGTTTCCTATAGGGCCAGAACAGTGAGCTTGCTCAGAACAAAAGAACTGTGCTTCCTTCACACGGACCATATCTAGTTCAACTCTGCTTAGGAAACTGAGAAGAACAGTAGCTCCTCTTCAGTCCAATACACTGTACTTGCTGGGTACAGACGGGAGAGCTATTTGCACTGTGTATGGCAATGGGAGCACAATAGTGACTTTCCTTACCAGAAAACAACTCTTGCTCGTAGGACCAGGGAAGGAACTGTGGCATGTGATTCCACTCCATTTAGGACTGGGAAACAAATGCTAGCTCGCCTTACAAAAACAAACTCTGCTTTAGAGAAAAGAGCACTCTTCTACTCTACTGTGTTTCCTATGGGGTCCAAACAGTGAGCTTGCTCAGAACAAATAACTGTGCTTCCTACACACACGGACCATATCGAGTTCAACTCTGCTTAGGAAACTGACAAGAACAGTAGCTCCTATTCAGTCCAATACACTGTACTTGCTTGGAAAAGACGCGAGTGCTATTTGCCTTGTGTAGGGCAATGGAGCGCAATAGTGACTTTCCTTACCAGAAAACAACTCTTGCTTGTAGGACCAGAAACTGCATGTGATTCAACTCCATTTAGGAGTAGGAAACAAACGCTAGCTCGCCTTACAAAAACACACTCTGCTTTTGAGAAAAGAGCACTCTTCTATTCTACTGTGTTTCCTATGGTGTCCGAACATTGAGCTTGCTCAGAACAAAAGAACTGTGCATCCTACACACATGGCCATATCTAGTTCAATTCTGCTTAGGAACCTGACAAGAACAGTAGATCCTCTTCAGTCCAATACACTGTACGTGCTGGGAACAGACGCCAGTGCTATTTGTCCTGTGTATGGCAGTGG